>NC_142929.1:87030188-87203477 GCF_046866305.1 Octopus bimaculoides
TATATAACCAGCTGTTAAAAGTGTTATTTCTATCTTTGCCGCTCCCTCTCACCGTCCCACTTTCTACCTCTGCTTTGGACAAAAGCCAAAATATCATCATGTTCTGGTATTTTAAAAGTGAGGTCCGCAAGTCTCCTGGACATTTTACTTAATCACTTTTGAAACGATACCCGGACGCCATTTTTGTCCACCTCTTTCTTCTATTCATTCGTCTCTGAAGTCTGATTGACATTTAAGTCCAAATAATATTTTGTATTACATTAGAACATTTTCTCTATATTTTGTTCTATTTTTAGTAACAGGGGGCGTGAGGAAAGCAAATCAACATCTTTTTTTTTTACTCGTCTAGCTTAGTTACACTTGTTTGTGTTAATGTCGTCTTTTTATGTCGTCTTCTCATCAAGAGTGATAAAATATTTACATTTGTTTCGAATATGTTACACATGTAAATTTAACATACGTTCCATGGGTTATAATAGAACCTATGACTCTACTGAACGTTGTAGTTATGTTGGATGATTTGACTAAGCTTTGTTTTGATGTTATTGCAACAAATAGAACCATGTTATGTTAGAAAGGAGTCGCCTACACCTATAAGTTTTCTATCAACGGTTAATGGATCAATGCTTACCATAAATCCATGCTATAATGCTATGTCAGTAGTAACCAGTTTCTGAGCTCAGGCTGTGTGTATAGAGATGTTTAGCAGTTATATTTATATATTTACAAACGATAACCTATAAATACTTGTATGCTATATTCAGATTTATTGATTTTTGTTCAACGTAACATTTCAAAGTATGTCTTTCTCTCTCTAATTAGTTTTTAGGGAATATTTTTATTTAAACATCTATACACGAAACTGTCATACTGAAAACATAAAATAATACTAGTATTGTCTTCGGAAACACGAAAATCGTTTATAATATGCACCCATGCTTGTATATATAAAAATGCTTCATTCGAAATATATATATATATATATATATATATATATATATATATATATAGTGATGGTAATATAAAAAAAAAGGAAATGTAATAGATCATACAAATATATACTGTGTTTATTAAATAGTATATGTGTGTGTTTGAGAGAGAGAGACTAAAATAACAAATGTAGTAGGAGTGAGTGACAGAGACGCATTTATGCTGGCGAACTCTAGTAAAAAGGTTTTGCTCTGAAGTCACTGGTATTTTAATCAAAATAAAACAGCAAATTTTTATAAATTGTATTTAGTTTATCAGTTTCATACACACACATAGATATGTATATGAAATTAGATATTAGACTCTTTTGTCTTTCTTTTACAAGTAAAAAATGACATAATTTACAGATCTTATCGATCTAAGAAATGTAAACAAACATGCGCGTAAGCACACGCATTCACACTCTCACACACACTTGTGTATATATATGCACATGCATAGGTGAATATATAAATATGTGCACTCTCACATACATACATATATATCATCATGATCGTTTAACGTTCGCTTTCAATGCTGGCATGGGTTGAACTGTTTGACATGGAGTTGTCCAGACTCCAAGTGTCTATTGTGGCATGGTTTCTACGGCTGGATGCCCTTCATAACGCCAACCACTTTACAGAGTGTGTTGGGTGCTTTTAATGTGCCACCAGCATAGGTGCGCTTATGCAGCACCGGCACGGGTGCTTTTTATGTGGCACCGGCACCTGACGGGACAAACCTGTACGTGTTGAAGACAGCGATTTTACTTAGCTTGACGCGTATTGTCAAGTACAACAAATTGCCACATCTCCCGGTCCCTTGTCATTTCCTCAGTTTATCCCTTCTACAGGTACCCTCCACAATAGAGCTTGGCACTTCTTTACACAGCTGTCCTCATCCATACGTGTCACATGACCAAATCAGCGCAGTTTTCTCTGATGCCTCAGTTTTCTTCTTAAATCATTTACACGGTCGTGCATACACACTGACATTACCCATCCAGTGGAGCATGCTAACTTCATTTCTTTCAAGCCTTCACAAGTCCTACATAGTCAAAGCCCATGTTTCACTGCCAAGTAACATAGCTGTACGTACACAGGCATCATACAATCCGCTTTTCACGCTGAGGGAGCGGCCCTTAATTACCAACAAAGGCAGACGCTCTCTGAACTTTGCTCAGCCCATTCTTATTCTAGCAACTACACTTTCAGAACTTCCTCCACCACTGCTAACTTGATCTCCTCTGTAACAGAAGCTATCTCCTACTTCTGAGCCCTCCACGCATTTGAGGGAGTCTATTGTTTGCACATTTTTAGTGCTTATTGTTCCTGCACATTTGCTACACATAAAGACTATTTTCTTCATTATTTTCTTTGCGATACTGCTACACTTCTTATGTGTCGAAAGTTTTCACTGAGTACAATGTATAGAGTTTCTACCAACACCCTTCTTACATATCAAACAAGGCTATCTTCCAGAAGGGAGTTGTAGTTTGTTTTTCTACTTACTAGGACTTAGATTTTTGTTTATTAGCTCTAAGGTCCTTAGATTTCAGGTCTTGTTTCCACATTTAAAATTTCTTCTCTCAGTCAGGTAGTGATTCAGCTATAAGAGCAAGATCCCAGGGACAACTGGTCTTGAATTCCTCTGTTAAGGCCTGGAGGACTAAGATAAACAAGAGAGGGCTGAGAACTGAACCTTGGTGAACTTCCACCTGTACAATTCATTACCAACCTTCACCTTACTGGCAGCATCCTTGTACATAGCTTGTATCACTCTGACTAACCACTCATCTATCCCTAGCTTCCACATTGACCACCAGATAAGGGAGTGGGGAATCCTGTCAAAAGCTTTCTCCATGTCGACAAAAGCCAGGTACAGAGGTTTATTTTTGGCTAAATACTTCTCCTGCAGTTCCCTAACCAAGAATATACCATCAGCTGTGCTCCTACCTGAACTGCATCCCATCTACACTAACTCTCTTCCTAATTACAACCCTTTCTTGTCTAGCAATTTGATACCTCTGTAATTATTTATATCTAGGGCATCACTTTTTTCTTTGTAGCAGTTGATTATAATGCTGCTACATCAATTGTTGGATATGACTCCCCCTGTGGCCAACCTGATTAACTATACAGGTTGTCAAAAATTTTAAGCATCTCAGTAATGATTCCTGATGAAGGAGGGGGGGAGGTTCAGTGTCTTCATATCCTTAATTGCTTTATTTACCAAGCTACTGTCAACTTGGATAGCTGGTCCCTCAGTTGGGCCTACATTTGGCAGACTCTCCCTTGCATTCTCCACATTTAGCAGTCTTTCATAATGGCGTTTCCAAACCTCTTTCTTTGCAGAATCCTCAAATGGAAATGAACTATCATCCATGCAGACATATTTCTCTCCTATGACATCATGATTTTTCTTTCACACACTGTCTTGTAATTCAAAACACTTCAAGTCTCTGGTCCTCATGTTACAGAACATTAACAGAAATAAGTGTGTGTGTGTGTATATACATGCATACATACAAACACACACATATATACATACATATACACCCACATTTATCATTCTCTGTCTATATATATATATATATATTGCGGAGATGTACTTGCATAGCAAGTGACCTGATCTGAGATCATGTGCTGGAACGAAAACAATTGCAGCGTGGAAGGTGTTTATAAGCCATTTAAAATAACACACAAAAACCGTTAGATTCACTTCAACATTTAAATTTAATTTGTCAAAATATTTTCGTCGCTTTGAGACCGCTAGCGGTTCACTGACAAAATTCTGTGCTGCATCTGAGAAAGTAACAGTTAGTTCATGATATATATGTACGTATGTATGTGTGTATGTATGTATGTTTGTATGTGCGTGTACATGTGTGCGCGTATGCATGTGTACACGCACAAACAGATATACATGCATACAACGAAAATATTTTGACAAATTAAATTTAAATGTTGAAGTGAATCTAACGGTTTTTGTGTGTTATTTTAAATGGCTTATAAACACCTACCACACTGCAATTGTATATATATATATATATATATATTTATATACATATATATGCTGTTAGATCAGGTTATGAAAGTTACAGAGAGGGTCATAGCCCAACTAATTAGGGAGCGAATCAATTTAGATGAGATGCAGTTTGGGTTCGTGCCAGGTAAAAGCACTACTGATGCCTTATTTCTAGTGAGACAGTTGCAAGAGAAATACCTAGCCAAGGATAAACCTCTGTACCTGGCTTTCGTTGACATGGAGAAAGCCTTTGACAGGGTCCCCCGATCCCTTATCTGGTGGTCAATGAGGAAACTTGGGATAGAAGAATGGCTAGTGAGAGCTGTGCGAGCCATGTACAGAGATGCGGCCAGTAAGGTGAGGGTTGGAAATGAGTACAGCAATGAATTCCGGGTAGAGGTAGGGGTCCACCAAGGTTCCGTCCTCAGCCCCCTATTATTTACCATATGCTGATGACCTTGCCCTAATTGCGGAGTCACTATCAGAACTAGAGGAGAAGTTTCAGGTGTGGAAGCAAGGTCTAGAATTGAAGGGCCTTAGAGTCAACCTAGCTAAAACCAAAATCCTAATAAGTAGGAAGGTAGATAAAACACAAACCCCTTCAGGTAGATGGCCCTGCTCAGTATGTAGAAAAGGAGTAGGTAGTAACTCTATAAGATGTACCCGGTGCAAGCTATGGACACATAAGAGGTGCAGCAACATCAAAGGCAGGTTAACTAGCAAGTTAGTTTTTGTTTGTGGCAGATGTTCAGGTGCAATAAAGACTGCAAACAAACAGGAAACAACTTCTATCTCATTCCAGGGTGAAAAGCTAGAGGTAGTCGATAGCTTCCGCTATCTGGGCGACCAAGTTAGTAGTGGGGGTGGGTGCGCTGAAAGTGTAGCTGCTAGAATAAGAATAGCCTGGGCAAAGTTTAGAGAGCTCTTACCCCTGCTGGCGACAAAGGGACTCTCACTCAGAGTAAAAGGCAGACTGTATGACGCATGCGTACGAACAACCATGCTACATGGCAGTGAAACATGGGCTGTAACTGCTGAGGACATACGTAAGCTCGCAAGGAATGAAGCCAGTATGCTCCGTTGGATGTGTAATGTCAATGTGAATACCCGTCAGAGTGTAAGTATCTTGAGAGAAAAGCTGAACATTAGAAGCATCAGTTGTGGCGTGCAAGAGAGACGATTGCGCTGGTATGGACATGTGGTGAGAATGGAGGAGGATAGCTGCGTGAAAAAGTGCCACACCCTAACAGTTGAGGGAACCCGTGGAAGAGGTAGGCCCAGGAAGACCTGGGCTGAGGTGGTGAGGCAAGACCTTCGTACATTGGGCCTCACCGAGGCGATGACTACGGACCGAGACCTTTGGAAATGGGCTGTGCGTGAGAAGACCCGGCAAGCCAAGTAAGATCGTTGCCAGTGCCCCTGGACTGGTTCTTGTGCGGGTGGCACATGAGATGCACCATTTTGAGCGTGGCCGTTGCCAGTACCGCCTGACTGGCTCCTGTAGGATTTTCGAGCGAGATCGTTGCCAGTGCCCCTGGACTGGCTTGTGCGGGTGGCACATAAAAGACACCATTTCGAGCGTGGCCGTTTTCGTGCGGGTGACACGTAAAAGCACCCACTACACTCTCTGAGTGGTTGGCGTTAGGAAGGGCATCCAGCTGTAGAAACTCTGCCAAATCAGACTGGAGCCTGGTGTTGCCATCCGGTTTCACCAGTCCTCAGTCAAATCGTCCAACCCATGCTAGCATGGAAAGCGGACGTTAAACGATGATGATGATGATGATGATGATATTCTTTTACTTGTTTCAGTCATTTAGTTGAACAAATCGACCCCAAGTCTCATTCTTTGTAAGCCTAGTACCTATTCTATCAGTCTCTTTTGCTGAACTGCTAAACACACCAACATTGGTTGTCAAGTGATGGTGGGTGGGGGTCAAACAGACATACAAATACACACACACACAAGACAAGCTTCTTTCAGTTTCCGTCTACAAATCCACTTACAAAGACTTTGGTTGGCCTTAGGCAGTAGTAGAAGAAACTTGCCCAAGGTGCCATGCTGTGGGACTGAACCCGGAACTATGCGGTTGGGAAGCAAGCTTCTTACCACATAGCCACTCCTGTGCTTGTAAATGTAGGCACATTGAAATGTAGGTCAAGTGAGATTGTAGAGATGCTTGAACGGAGGCATGTTGATGTATGCTGCATACAAAGGATAATGTGGAGAGGAGTTTCAGCCAGGGTCGTCACAGGCAAGGCACATAGGTATAAACTCTTCCGGTAACAGTGACAGAGTAGAGGGTGTGAGCATACTTTGTGCAGAGAAATAAGTAGATAAAGTCATAGAGGTAGTCAGGGTGTGTGATAGAGGGCTTAAACTCTGGCTAGTCTTGCAGAATAGTATAGCTACAATTATTTCTGCCTACGCTCCACACGCAGGCTTACCAAATAAAGAGAAGGATCACTTTTATGATATTCTTCAGCAGGTTACCTCAAAGATGAGTGACAATGATCTCATCTTTGTGGCTGGAGATTTTAATTGGCATATTGGATGGCGACCTGGTATCTTCCATGAAAGCCATGGAATTGATTCTCAAAACAAAGAGGGAGCTAGTCTCCTGGAGTTCTGTGATACAAATAACCTATTGATCTGCAACATCAACTTCTGGAAGCTAGCAGCCACCTGATAACCTATCCATCAGGTGACTCTACTAGCCAGATTGATTTCATTCTCACAAGACAGCAGGGTGCATTGTTGCTCTTAAATACAAAGACCCTCCCTGGTGAAGAATGTACCCCCCAACATAGACTAGCTGTTAGTGACTTTAGACTCGAGGCCAGAAGGATACCAAGAAGAAGACCAATCTGGAAAAGAAGGATATGGAAGCTTAAGAACCCTTCACATGGTCAGAGATTTAAGGATATCTTCACTGAGAAATTTGATGAGAGTGAGGAGGAGCTACAGACTTGTGACATAGAAGGCAACTGAGAATTCTTGCGACACAGCTTGCTGAGCACCACAGACCAAATCTGTGGCTGGTCCAGAGTCCCTTCCTAGGGTAACATGGTGGTGGAACAGTACTAGAGACAGGGCCATTAGAGCAAAGAAACAGGCCTGGAAGAGTGAGGGTAGCAGGGAATGGTATCAGATAACCAGAAGGGAAGCTAGGAGACAGGTCTATATAACCAAGGGAGAAGTAGAAAAGAAGTTTGTCAATGTTGAGCGGTGTGAAGACCAAAGAAGTGAAGTATTTTGGATTGCAAGACTGTGTGAGAGAAAATTGTGTTGTCATTGGAGAAAAATGTGTCCATATGGATGATGGTGCACTTGCTTTTAATGATTCTGCAAAGAAAGAGGCTTGGCGATGCCATTACGCAAGACTGTTGCATGTGAAGAATGAATGGGAGGAGGAGAGTCTGCCAAAGGTTGACCCAATTGGGGAACCAGCTACTTGAATTGACTGTACCCTGGTAGATAAAGCAATTAAGGATATGAAGACAGGGAAAGCCCCCAGCCCATCAGGAATCACCCCTGAGATATCTGGCGGTGTGGGTTATAGTCTAGTCACCCGTATCATAAATCAGGTAGTTCATGAAGGAGTCGTACCGAATGACTTGTGTGGCAGCACCATAATCAACTGCTACAAAGGTAAAGGTGATGCTTTAGATAGAAATAATTACATGGGTATCAAACTGCTGGATCAGATGATGAAGGTCACAGAGAGGGTCATAGCCCAACTATTTGAGGAGAGAGTCTGCTTAGATGAGATGCAGTTCGTTTCTTTGCCAGGTAGAAGCACCACTGATGCTATATTCCTGGTACAGCAACTGCAGGAGAAATACCTAGCCAAAAATAAACCCCTATACTTGGTTTTTGTGGACTTGGAGAAAGCCTTTGATTCCTTATCTGGTGGGTGATGCAGAAGCTGGAGATTGACAAATGTTTAATAAGGGTTGTACAGGCCCTATACACAGATGCCATTAGTAAGGTTAGGGTTGGCAATGAGTATACTGAAGAATTCCAGGTTGAAGTAGGGGTCCATCAAGGATCAGCCCTCAGCCCCCTCTTATTCATCATAGTCCTCCAGGCAATAACAGAGGAATTCAAAACAAGTTGCCCCTGGGAGCTCCTCTATGCTGATGACCTGGTCCTCATAGCAGAATCACTACCAGAACTAGAGAAGAAATTCCAGGTGTGGAAGCTAGGTTTAGAGTCAAAGGGCCTTAGAGTCAATGTTGCAAAAACTAAAGTTCTATTATTTACATTATTTACATTTAACGGATATTTGTCCTCATCTTGTTTGTTGTTAACACAACGTTTTGGCTGATAGACCCTCCAGCCTTCATCAGGTGTCTTGGGGAAATTTTGAACCTGGGTTCTCATTCCTAAGGTATTTTTCAATGTTGTTGTTGTTATTGTTATTATTATTATTATCATTATTGTTATTATTATTATTATTATTCAGGTCACAGCCGAAACGTGTTAACAACAAACAAGATGAGGACAAATATCCGTCAAATGTAAATAATGTACATAATTCCTCATCTCTTAAATATTAACTGTATTAACTAAAGCTCTAGTAAATAGGAAGGCAAACACATCACACACCCTTTCATCAAATTTAGTTCAAATGCAGATATGTATACACAGATACATATTTATATACACAACAGGTTTCTTTCAATTTGCATCTACCAAATCCACTGACAAGATTTTGGGAGGTCTGTAGTTATAATAGAAGACACTTACCTAAGTGCTACACAGTGGAACTAAACCTAGAACAATGTGTTTGGAAAGCAAACTTCTTATCACACAGCCATGCCTGCTATACTCCATGTTTTTCTTTTACCATTTCTATTTGGCAGCTTTTCATTGCTAACAAATAATTTCTATTTGTCAGCTTTTCATTGCTGACAAATAATTTCTATTTGTCAGCTTTTCATTGCTGACAAATAGTTCAGTTGGCATTTGAAATGTGACTTTTCTGGTATGTTATATTCAAGTAGGTATTACTATAGAATACCATTCAATGGAGACAGGCACAGTTTCAATACACAATATCACGTTTTCTGGTTCATCATTTTCATGTTAAAATAAATATTATTCAAGGAAAATTTTATATCATATGAAAGTTCTGGATGTGAACTTTCTTCTCATATAGTTTTAATTAAAATCCAGCAGTTACATATCATGTCAGGATCCCTCAAACACCTGGTATTTCCATGCATTTATAAAGTTTGTCATGTTTTTTTTTACTGCTGAACGTGACCTCTCGTTTTAGTTCAATACACTTGAGCGCCACAACTTGTGTTAAAAATCATAAGTGGAAGGTTTTTGCTTTATTTGATACAAAAGTCAATGAGAGGAGGTCAGATAATCATTATCTATATATATAAAAATGAGAATGTGTGTGTGTGTGTGTGTGTGTGTGTGTGTTTCCCTAAAACTCGAGAACTACACAACCAATTTCATTCAAATTTTACACATGTCTTACTTAGGGTTCCGGTTGTGTTTTAGTCAAAAAAAAAATTTTAACTTCTTGCAGAGTTCGAGCCCACGGCAACATAATATCTCCTCCACTATTTAAGTATTACGTGTCAAAAGTGAAACAAAAACACTCATGTCAAATACTTTCACTTTAAAAATGAAACTATTCCACTAACTGAAACAATCACATTTCGATACTGTAATGACAGATACTTTCACTTTAATGGTGTGTATATATATATATATATATATATATATATATATATATATATATATATATATGTACAGAGAGAGAGAGATGTATATGTATACGTATACATGTATATGTACACGTATATGTATAGATATATAGATCTGTATGCATACATGTATATGTATACATGTGTGTAGATGTATATATATATAGGTGTACATCTAATATGTACACGTATATAAATGCATACAGATATCTATACATATATACACCCATACACACACACATATATATGCCCACAAACACACACATTAGTCATTTGTTTTCTTATCCAAAACTACGTCTAAAGTATTGAATGGATCTTTAAGAAATTTGGAAATTATATTCTTTGCATAACGGCCATAACTCCCATGAAAATTCATATATTTTTGATGTTGATGAAATTTTAACCATACAGATTACACACAAATAAAGTAATATTTCTAAAAATTTTTCTTCTTAGAAGTTACAAAGACCCCTTCATGTGGACTTCACACCTACAATTTAGTCATTTTTCCTAAGCAAAGACGAATACAGTTGTACCATTGGTAGCTATAGGGTCACCCGAACATAACAGATGAGCATTATTTGTAATTCAACGGTACAACAGTGTAAGACTATCCTTTCAGATATACTTACATTGTGATTTCTGCAATGTGGTGCATAAATTGTCAAGTAAATGAGACTCATTTTTGCCTCCACTGATTCACTTGCAAAGTGATGAGTAAAATTATTTCGTTGCAGACCTCCTTTGAGTCTTTTTATTACCACTGCAACACATATAGTCCCCAGTTGGTAACATTGATTTCAAGGCCTTCCCAGATGAGTGACTTTGTTCGAAGACATTTATTGATTGTAAATATTTTCTGCCCAGTTACCTATCGGTAGAGTGGTCATTTGCAAACTCCAGAGGCGACACTTTCGTTTCCCTTTACTCCAAACGTCACACATTGTTGTTTCTATTGAGTCATGCCCTTCCAATTGCTATAAATCCATAATGCATCTTAAAGCTGTGCCTGTCAACTGTATGGTGAGGAATCCTACATTGGGGAGTAGTAACGACTAGGCTAGGGTAGCTGACTGATTATCGTGATCATTCGTCTTTTGCTTTCCTGTAGCTTTGCTCTCTTTTACAAACCCAGTGAACATACATATATTTCCTATTTTAAAGAAATTCAAACAATACATATTACACACAAGTTAAAAAGATTCCCAACAATTAAACTTCTCTGGTTGACGTTAATACACCCATCACCAATAGGGGCCTTAACTCCCACAATTTTCAGCTCCATGAGCTCCATTTTTCAGGAGCAAAATTCTTTTAAGGTCCATGTAGTGTCTTAGGCCCAAAAAATTTTTAACTTCCTGCATAGTTCGAGCCCACAGCAATATCTTATCTCCTCCACTATTTCAGTATTATGTGTCAAAAATGAAACAATAACATCACTCTACTATAATGTCAGATACTTTCACTCTAACACTGAAACTATTCCACTATTTCAGTATTACCTGTCAAAAGTGAAACAATAACATGTCGCTACTGTAATTTCAAATATTTTCACTTTAATATTTTCAATTTCATACTGAAACTATTAAAGTGAGACTATACTCTCACATATATACAGGCATACTATAAGACCCAATTAAAAACATTTCCCAACAATTCAACTTCTCTGGTTGACATTAACACCCCCACCCCCAATAGGGGCCTTCATTCCCCCATTTTAGAGCTCCATCAGCTCCATTTTGCAGGAGCAAAATCTTTTTCACACGTTCCAGAAGACTGAAATTTTGGAATATGCGCATAAAGATCAATAGTATGGGATACATGTCTTATGATTAGAATCTTTTTAGGGTGTGTAAAGAGGGAAAGAACCCTCATGTGCAATTTTGATGAAATTCGAATCATATGTATTCCAGTTCCTTACAGAAAATATAACAGAAAAGTCTCATTTTTCAATTGCATGTAACACGGGCAACGCCGGGTATCTCTGCTAGTGAAATATAAAAGTTAAAATTTCATTGTTAATTTTCACTTAGAAAAGGACTTGTTTTCATGATTTTTATATCGTAAGAAAAAATTTGGCATGAAACCCTTGTTTTGAGAATGTTAGTCCAGAGGAGGGAAGCTCAAAGGGGTAGGGTAGGAAAAAAAAGATTATAAATTTTCCAAAATTTGTTTCATAAAAAGCTTACCCCCATCATTTTCAAGACCATGATGTAAAAAAGAAATTGGAAAAATCCCTGTCTAAATACAAAAAAATCCAACTTATGTAGATGTCCTGACCTGAAACTTTGCCATTTATAGCTATTTTTAATAATCTATTAAAATTTTGTTGAAATCTTGTCATGTTCCAAAGTCTCAGGATTTATTTAGTTCTATACCAACTATAGATGTGCCAAAAACTTGAGCCACTATGATTTGTACTTTTGGATTTGACCCTTTAGTATTCAGATTTTTCTGTCAGATGTAAGTCTTATTCATTCACATTATCTTAAATTAATTATGCATTATGTTGTAGCTTTGAGGTTTTGATGATGTGTTTGTTTATTTTTAAAATGACATTATAGGGTAGGTGTGAGAAGCCAGATTTAGCTGGTTTGAACATAAAACAAGGAGAATATTTGGGCTGGATATGGCCAGTTGAGATGCTAAAGAGTTTGCTCGGTATGAAAACAAAGCGAAATTTTTTGTGATGTGTAACAGAATTGCTTTCACATACATATTTAAAAAATTGGCAAAAAGACGTTTTCATTCCAAGAATCTGAAAAAAAAAAAAAAAATAGGCACTATTAATGGTCACTATTAATTTGTGTAATTTGAAGATGATTATCACCTCAGTTTCAAAGACATGACAAATATGGCTAATTATTCATTAAGGCTAATTAGGCGAGATTTTGACCATTTTGCTGATCATTCAAATTGTCTCCAAGAAAAAGTACAGTAGAAATTATATTTAAATATTGTCAAAAATTCATAGTGATACCTAATTTGAGATTAATTTATCCAGTGGGTTATATTCAGGATCAATTTATCTGTATGAAAAGTAGTAATGTGAATTTTGGGGATTTGCTCTGGTAACTTTAGTGAATCACACAATTGCATAGAGGCTCTTTTACCAGAATAGTCAGGATAGGGGATGGACTTAGACTAATATTAGGCAAGGTGAAGACATCAATGTTCTCTACATATGATCTCCAACTAGAATCGATGGATCAGCAAAAGGATTGGTTCTGTAAGGCCTTTGTGCAAGCAATCATGAGAATTGATGACAGTGTCAATGGGCACATAGAGATATATCAGGACAGCTACTCTGGTATGTATGCAGGCTATGGCCATGGCATATGAATAGAGGATTCAAATCTCCAGGAGTTCTAAAATGCTTGCATGTCCTCTTCATTCAGAGCTCATGTCTCAGCAATTCTAAATGAAATGTGGGACCGGAATGCAGAGGACATGTGAAGGTTAGAGAGGAATGAAGCTAGTATGCTCCACTAGATGTGCAATGTAAATGTACATGTGTGAGAGAGTGCTAGAGTATTGAGAGAAAAGTTAGGCATAAGAGGAATGAGATGCAGTATGCAAAGAGAAGTCTGTGCTGGTTTGGTCTTGTGATGTGGATGGGTGTCAACAGCTCCATAAAGAAGTGCTGATCACTCAAAGTGGAGGGAAGTTGTGGAAGAGAGAGACCCAGGAAGACGTGGGACAAAGTACTGAAGGATAACCTCAGGACACTGAACCATATGGAGGATATGACAAAGGACCAAAATATCTGGTGCCTCAAGAAGATCTGTCCTCCACAGGAGAAGCGTTAATGTTGCTTTCCCTGATGAAGAGGATTGGCCTGCAAAAGCCTGGTACTGGTGCCATGTAAAAAATACTTTTGTTGACTCCATGTTAAAGCACTCCTGTCAGTGCACACACTGTAAAGTGGTTGGCATTAGGAAGGGCATCCAACCGTAGAAACTAAACCAAATCAGACTGGAACCTGGTGCAGATCTGCTTGCCAGCTCTAGTCAAACCATCCAACCCATATCAGCATGGAAAATGGATGTTAAAGGAAGATGGTGATAATAATGATGATGATCCACCATTTGTGAAAAATACCATTGTTTGTTAAAGGTTTTTCATGTGCCAACCATTGGTTCACTACTTTTTCAAGTGTGAAAAAGGCAAGTTTGTGCAGCTCAAGTAGAATATATAACTCAAGATATTTTTTCAATCCACCATTTTATATATACCATACATACATATGATGGGCTTCCTTACTGTTTCTGTTCCCTAGATTTTACTTAGAAAGCATTGGTTAACCAGAGGCAGCTGCAGAAGATGCTACACTGTGAAATCATGTGATTGCAAATCAAATTTGCTGCCTATCTAGCTATGCCTGCAGCAGTACCAACTTTAGACATCCAGTAATCCAACTTCCTGGCCCAATTCAGGTGAACAGAAGAGCAAGATCTGATTTTTACTTACTTGTAATGAAGTTTTTCCATGGAAAGTTATGCATCCTTCAATATGGATGTATTTAGCATCTGTAGGTTAACTATAATGAGAAAGTTATAAGAGTTTAAATAAATTTCTGAACAACACCAGGTGATATTATTTTGATAGTGATGAGGAGAGAGAGAACTATGATATAGCTGACACTGAGTACTCCAAAGTGACTATGAAAGTAGCAGGTTCTCTGCCAGTCAATAGTTCACATTGCGAACTGGAGCTAAGTAATAGGTTTGGATAAAAGTGGAAGAAAGAGGCTAGCCAGGAATGATATCAAAAACTAGTCTCAAAGCTGAATGTTGGAAATATTTTGCTAGGGTTTGGTTCTTAGTCCTCCTATACATTGTTGTCCTCCAGGCCATAACAGAGAAATTAAAAACCGGCTCCCCTGGGAACTGCTATATGCTGATGACCTTGCTCTTATAGCAGATGCTGTAACAGAACTAGAAAAGAAATTCTAGGTGTGGAAGCAAAACCTGGAATCAAAGTGCCTTAAGGTTAATTTAGGAAAGACTAATATCTTAGTAAGCAAGAAAATGGACAGGACCTTTCTCCTATCAGTTAAATGGACCTCCTTGATATGTAAGAAAAGTGTAGGCAGGAATTCCATACAGTATACCTAGTGTGAGCTATGGACACACAAGAAGTGCAGTGGAATAAGAGGAAGGTTGTCAGAGAAGGTAGTGTCTGTATGTGGAATATGCACAAGAGCCATAAAAGCTACAGATACATGGTAAATCAATTATCTCAAAGGCTCTTTAAAGGTAATTGATAAATTTTGTTACCTAGGGCACCAAATTAGCTGTAGTGGAAGAAGCAGGGAAAGTGTAATTGTTAGAATAATAATAGGATGGAGAAAATTCAGAGAGCGTTTTCCTCTATTGGCAACCACGTGAAAGGAAGATTGTATGATGCAGAAGACATGTGAAGACTAGAGAGGAATAAAGCTAGTATGCACTGCTGGATGTGCAGTGTCAGTGTGTATCTGTGACAGAGCGCTAGTGTATTGGGAGAAAAGTTAGGCATCAGAGGAATTAGATGCAATGTGCAAGAGAGAACATTGCACTGGTTTGGTCATGTGATGCATATGGATGTAGACAGTTGCATACAGAAGTGCTGATCATTTAAAGTAGAATGAACTTGTGGAAGATATGGGATGAAGTATTGGAGGCCAATCTCAAGACACTGAGCCTTACGAAAGAAGTGACAAAGGACCAAGATATTTGGCGCCTTACTGTACACAGGAAGACCTGCCTGCCACAGTAAAATTGATACCGGTGCTGGTGCTAAGTAAAAAGCACTGGTCCTAGTGCTACATAAAAGGCACCCAGTACACTCTGTAAAGTGGTTGGCATTACGAAGGGCTTCCAGAAATAGAAATCAAGCTAGAACAGATAATGGAACCTTGTGCGGCACCTAGTCTTACCAGCTTCTGTGAAATTGACCAACGTATGCCAGCATGGAAAATGGACATTAAATGATGATGATGAAACTCAGCATAGGTTTGGTTATGTCATTAGAGAATACACTGTTCAGTGTACATGATGTTGCTGATAGCAAAAATAAAGCATTAAAACATTACTAAGAAGCATGAGTCAGATGGAGAAATACAACTGTAGTATTTTATAGCAGTTTGATTTTGTATTTATGAGATTGAATTTAGTTAATATGAGATTGATTTTGAGAGACTAATTCATGGTTGGATGGGGGTGAGAGGTTATCTTGGAGGTGATGGTGGGCAATGAAGTAAAATTCCTTATGTTATTTAGTGAGTGTTGAGAAACTAGATGAATAGGTTGTGACAGTCATATGCAAGAGTGCTGTTAGCAAGTTCAATAAAGAATTTAATGTACATGCATATATTCCATAAGGTTCTTTCTTTATTCCTGTGTATTCATTATAGTTCTTGGAGCTTTTGTATGCTGATGGCCTAGTTATCATAGTAAAATCTGTAGAAGAGTTTCAGAAAATGCAGAAAACACTGAAAGCATCATCTACATTCTAAAAATCAGTTTAGTAATTGTAAAGAACATTAATTAGTAATCTCAGTGCCTCTTAGAAAGGACCACACTTGTCCACTTGGTAGAAAGTTGAATCTTTGCTAAGCTAAAATAATGTGTATACAAAGTACACAATTGAGTTTCTGGTATGCTGACAGTGATCTAGTACTTAAAATATGATATATGCACTCTAGTAGTTATCAGTCGTAACACATATAGATGAAGTCTATGATCTTGTAGTTTGTCACTTGCATTGAAAGTGACTTTAGCAAAAGTATAATTGCTAGAAGAAAGAAATGTTGAAGTAATCAACAAAGAGTTTATTTTACAATACAAATTTTATGGAATATGCATATGAAATGTGTTAGTGCAAGCTACTGAAACATGGGTATTGAAATGAGAATGTCTAAAGAGAAATTATGAGCCTAGTATGCTGAAGTGTAATGTTGCATGAAAGTTTAGTGCAAGTGAACTGATGGATTTTACAGATATTATTCGAAGTGTGAAGAAGAAAACTGCACTGGTTTACACGTGATGTAAATGAATCTTGAATGCTGATTGAAAAAGCACTGTTTGCTATCAGAAGAGGATATCCAAAAAAGAGCAAGAAAAGTCAGTCAGATTTTATGATGCTGGTTTTCTTAGAAGAGATATCAAGATACTAAAATGAATAGTGATAAACTGTGTTTACTGTTTATAGTGGTTACTACTTTATAGATACTAAAAATTCTAGGAGTCTTCATTTAACATTGAACAATTATGAATCATGTATTATCAGGACAGTTATTAGATAAGTTGTTGACATTTTACATTAGCAAGATGTGTACAAAGGACTTGTAAGTTAAGTTCTTATATTCTTTTTTTATATGTATTTTTCAGTAGCTTTAATCTAACTCACTGCCTTAGCAAATAACGGTAGCTTGTGTTGTTAATTTATTGGTTCTTGTATATGGTGTGAAGTAGTTTTTTTGTTTACTGTTTACAGTGGTTACCATTTTACTTGATAAGTATTTAAATTTTCTAGGAGTCTTCATTTAGTGTCAAATGATTACAATTCACATATTACTAGGATGGTTATAAGACAAGTTGTTGTTTCCTCAATGAAGGCTGTGCTTGGCAATAAGAAGTTCCAGAGAAGACCTGCCTACCTCAGTAAAACTAAGTTCTGGATGCACCATGTATTCCACCTACATGTAATAGTAATTCACACACCATACCCCAATGAATCAAACTATATCTCTTCTTCATGCACTGTGCATTTAGCCCCCCCCCCCCTTGCAGCTCAGCACTGCTCATTCATCTCTCTCTCTCTCTTTCTCTCCCCTGTCCTCCCTCTACCAACTGTATCATTGCTATCTTGTTGCTCCTTTATATACCCGTGTTTCATCATTTACTGCATCCCCCTTCCTTTCCCTCCCCCCCTCTTTTGCACTTTTATGAACTCGCTACTCATGCACCCTGAGCAATCCTTTACTATTCAATTTAAATTCACATTGTTGTGCTTTGAGAGTATGCCCTGGCACATTGCCACTGTAGCAAGGGCCATAAAGGCTAAAGAGAACAGGACAGATTTATGTTCCCTCATTGTCATCGGTAGGTGGTGCTTTGATGGCACTTCCACTAGGGAGGTATAAAAACCCTAGTCAGACATACATTCTCTCTCTTTTCTAGTTTCCCCTTCTGTGCTGGCAGCTGGTCAACTGCCCACACAGCTTGGACTTCTAGCTCTCTTTTACTCCTGGCCATGACAACTACCATGCTATGTAGCTAGAACAGTGCTCGCTCTCTGTTCTTTCAGCATGAACCTTTAACTTGTAGGCAACCTTACTTGAATCCAGGGCCATCATGTTTTAATGAGAGTCATCTATAGTTATCTTCCGTGTCACATCGTTAGCAACTGGGTGGCACTCATTACATCGCTATAAAAGACATGCACGAACAGATAACATCCCCTTTTCTCTCACACTCTGCCTGCAACGAGCCACAGTTTCTCCATCTCTATTCCTGCTACGAGAAAACTTCTCGCTGATTGAATTTTCTTAAATCCTCTTTCACCAATCATGGAATGCAGCAAGATGAAAACATTTCCTTATTAAAATTCCATTCTGTTCTATTGAATGTTGATGTTCAAGCTGTGTAAATGCTCTCATCCCAGATCGGAATAGATCCCTCATGTACATGATGTCTTGACAAGTTTTACACGAGTTGTTGTTGTTCCTCACTGGATTGATTCTAACAGTGATCAAAGGATGACCGAACATTATATTAAATTAGTGGGCTAAAAACACACTAAAAACTCTTAACAACTACTGGCTTAATTACTAGCCACACCGACTGACTAAATTCACTAATGAGGGAACAAACAATTTGTACACCTTTTATATTATTTTGCATGCACCTTTGTAAAACATGAGGATATAAAACTTGTTACACATAACCTTGTCTGAACATTAACACTAAACAAATGAACCAGACTAATGTGTGACTCTATCCTAAATCACCATCTCTCTTGCTCTCCTACTCTTACTGTCTTGCTTTCTCTCTCTCTCTCTCTCTCTTTCCCTCTTTCTCTTCCTCCAGATGGGGTAACCATGTATCTTCTCAACAGCACATCACCAGTTTCTTTCTCTCTATCATAGTTTAATCTCTTGTCATCTGGCCCAAAGCCACCTCCTTCAATACCAACCACTCCCTGCCTCAGTTGGGGGATCTTTGTCTTGCAGGTTACTTTGTGACCTCACAGGTGCTGGTGCCATGTAAAAGGCACCCAGTCTACTCTGTGAAGTGGTTGGTGTTAGGAAGGGCATTCAGCCGTAAGAACCATGCCAAAGCAGAGAGTAAAGCTTGGTACAATCCCCAGGCTTATGAGCTCCTGTCAAGCCTTCTAACCCTTGCTGGAATGAAAGACGGACATTAAATGATAATGATGCTGATGTATTTGTGTTCATGTCTAGATATCCTGTACATGTGTGAAATGGATATATATGTATGTGTTTATGTAGGAAGCACATATATGAATGTGTACTTTTGTATGTTTATATATAGTTGGTTATGGTGATATATGTGTTAGTCATATATGGGATGTGTGTTCATATACAGGGGTTGGACAAAATAATGGAAACACCTTAAAATTTCAAACAAATTAATTTTAACTAGCAGAGGCACCCGGCGTTGCCCGGGAATGAAATTGTTGCTTATATACTGGATGAAAAAAAAGCAAAATATGCTGTATAGAAATTTGAGGACATTCTGTAGATGGACTCTCAGATGAATGATGGCTGGACGCCTCTCATGAATGGGAAAATTGAAGATGCGCCAAAAAGCCTCATTGGTACTTGGAAACTTTTACGAAAATTAAAGTGGGGATTAAATGATAAAAATGATTTACGTGAATATCCTCACAAGAGTAATTGAAATAAATGGCGATTGTGGAACCTCCCACGCATGCACACACGCACGCACGCACGCACGCACACACAGAGTATCACATATCAGATGAAATGGACGTGTGTGTGTGTGTGACAGAGAGAGAGAGAGAGAGAGAGAGATGGAGAGTGACAGAGAGAGAGAGAGGTCATGTATACGTACATGCATAAATATGCATAGATCTTTGTGTGTGAGTGTGTGTGTGTGTGCGTGTGTATGAAAGAGAGAGAGAGAGAGTAAATACTACATGCATGCTACGTCAATACCGGAAGTTGACATTTCATCACAAGTATGTAAGCATTTGGTACAAAAACGTCAAAATAGAGAGTGAAGCTTTGTGCCGTTGTTACGTCAATACCAGAAGTTGACATTGAGGAACCTTTTTAAAGAAGTGAATCATAAATATAAAGCAATATTATTTATAGTATATTGCCACTTAAGTGTGGCTGACCCCTAGGGGTGGATGTTACTGTTGCTTTTAGCCCCAGGAGGACATCTCCTCCAGCTGGCTTATTGACACACGACTGTGTCCTGTTTGCCAAGGGAAGTTATCCCTCTCACCATGATCTGTAGCACGAACAGATCCGGATTTCAGGGTTATTTCCCTTCGTCGGCGTTCGATAGCCACTGACCCTGGTGAGAGAGACAAAATCCTGGCAATCTTATATCTACTTTTCCAGCTGGAGGAGATGTCCTCCTGGGGCTAAAAGCAACAGTAACATCCACCCCTAGGGGTCAGCCACACTTAAGTGGCAATATACTACACTTTATCGTGCAGTTACTGTTAATACTTCATTTAGAGAATTAACATTGCTTGTTTTCACCTTTTCGATATCAGTGAAGAATTTCACTGGAAAAGTAGATATAAGATTGCCAGGATTTTGTCTCTCTCACCAGGGTCAGTGGCTATCGAACGCCGACGAAGGGAAATAACCCTGAAATCCGGATCCGTTCGTGCTACAGATCATGGTGAGAGGGATAACTTCCCTTGGCAAACAGGACACAGTCGTGTGTCGATAAGCCAGCTGGAGGAGATGTCCTCCTGGGGCTAAAAGCAACAGTAACATCCACCCCTAGGGGTCAGCCACACTTAAGTGGCAATATACTACACTTTATCGTGCAGTTACTGTTAATACTTCATTTAGAGAATTAATATTATTTATATTTAATAAAAAAAATCAAATGAAGAGCCTAACATTTATCCGAGGTCAAATTATTCATGCATCACAAGTATGGAAGCATTTGGTGAAGTCGATTTCACGTGAAAAGCTAATACACAGACATCTCTATTTTATATATTAGAAGATATGGAGTAGGACTGCCTTTGGCAGTAATTACAGCTTGAATTCTATGAGGTATGGACTTGTACAAAGTTTGAATTTTTTTCAAACGAATTTTTGTCCATTCTTCAGCTAAAACAGTCTCTAATTCTTGTATTGAAGATAGTGGAGGATTTCAACTCCTTACTTGTTTTTGTAAAATGCACCATAAATGGTCAATAATATTGAGATCTGGGGACTGTGGTGACCAGATAAGATGTTCAACTTCACTAGAATGTTCCTCGTGCCATTCAATAACTACTTTATCTGTGTGAATTGGTGCATTACCATCCTGAAAGATTGCGTTTCCCTCCAGAAACAGTTCCGCAACCATAGGATGAATTTGATCAGATAAAATGCTTAATTCTGTCATAAAGAGAAACCATTGGGCCAGCAGATTTCCAATAGCCCCCCCCCCCCAGATTATCACAGATCCTCCTCCATGTTTAACAGCTGAAAGAAAGCAGCCTTGGTCAAATGCGTCTTTTGGCTGTCTCCACACGTATACTCGGCTGGTGGTTGAAAATAAGGTAAAGGATGACTTGTCTGAGAAAATAACATGCTTCCACTGCTCTAGGGATGAATTCTGTAGGTTTTTTTTACTCCACTCTAAACGCTTTGCAATGTTTGTTTTTGAAAGTAGTGGTTTTCTGATTGCAGCCCTCCCATGAAATCTGACTTTATGCAGCTCCCAGCAAACGGTTTTGTGGAAACTGGGTTCTTGAAGTGGTAATTTTGAGAGCTGTACTTTTGTGATCCTTTCTAACAATTCACGTAAGAGTCTGACGGTCCCTATCTGAAAGTTTTGGTTTTCTTCCAGAGTTTTGTTTTGACGAGGCGGTTTTTCCCTCTTTCTCAGTACTTCTTGATACGCCATATGAGCACCAACAATTTGACCTCTTTGAAAGTCCGATAGATCTGTGATTTTAATGAATTTTAATTACCTTTTCTGATATCTGAAAAGAAACAGCAATATTAGCAAAACATATTAAGCAACACTAATAATAAATGAAAAAACAAAAAGAAACAAGTTTTTGATGGTTTTATAGGTATTTCAAAATTATGATGCTATGATGCTAGGTATTTCCATTATTTTGTCCAGCCCCTGTATGCCTGTTTACATGTCATACACATACCATTGATACTCTTGGAGAGATTGAGGGAAATGTGTCAGTCCTTGAGAAATAAGTATCTGTTTTCATAAGCTATTTTGAAAGACTCATTACCTGGTCACAGATGCTTATCAACATTTTTCCAGAAATTTAAACCAATATTACTCACTGTTCCAAAGTCTGCTTTCTCCGGCTACCACGCTGAACGTTGCACAATGAAAGGCCTGTCCAGTGAGATTGTTGAAATGTTAGAGCACATATGTGTAGATGTGTGCTTTGTACAAGTGATGAGATGGAGAGAAACCTCTACTAGACTTCTCTTTGATAGGAAACAGAGGTATAAATTCTTCTGGGTAGGTAGCAGTGAAAGTGTTGAGGTGTAGGCATACTCTTAGCAGAGAAATGTCTATATAAAGTGGTTGAGGTAGCCAGTGTGTGTGATAGAATTGTTAAGCTAAGATTAGTATTAGATTATACAACAGTAATATTTAACTCAGCATATACCCCACAACTTGGACTGACAGATGAACTGAAGGATCACTTCTATGAGTCCTTTCAGAAAATACCTTGATGATGGATGACAATGACTTCACTACTGTGGCTGGTGATTTCAACAGACATGTTAGGCAGTACTCCATTGGATTTCATAGTTAACATAGAGGTTGTGGCTGTGATTCTGGAAATGAGGAGGAAACAAGGCTGATTGAATTTTGTGATGCTAATGACTTCTTGATCTGCAACACTAACTTCAGAAAACTCAGCCACTTAATCACCTATGAATTTAGTGCACACAAAAGCCAGATTGACAGCATTCTCACCAGAAAACAGGTTAGTTAGACGCTTATGAATGCAAAATCCTCTCCTACGGAAGACTGTTTTTTCCAACATAGGTTAGTTGTGACTTCCGACATACAGCTAGAGGGTTTCATAAATGTGAACCAATCTAGTAAAGGAAGACCTGGAAGTTTAGGGATCCTTCAAACAGTCAGAAATTTAATGGCCTACTAATAAAAGCATTTGATGAAAAGGAATTCCAGCCAGATTTAGGGTGATGTGGTGGTGGAACAGGGAAGTAGAGAGAGCAATAAAATGTGAAGTGGCAGTGTTGGAAGATTTGGAATAATAGGGACAGCAGAGAACTTTATCAGGTAGCTAGAAGACAGCTCTATTTAGCAAAGGGAGAGCTAGAAAAGAAGAGGTTTGCCAATGCTCTACACCACAAGGATCAAAGGTATGAGGTGTTCCAGTTTGCAAGGAACAAATTGAGATGTAGGGGAGTAATGTGTATGGAAGGTTGATGGCATGCTTGCTTCTAGTGATCCTGGAAAGGAGGCATGCAAGTATTATTATGAATGGTTTTTAAATGTGGAAAGTGTATGTGAGAAATCTTGGTCCAGGCATTCATGTTGATAGTAGTGTTATAAACTTATGAAAATGATGACTGAGATAATCCCTGGTCCATCAGGAATGACCCTTAAAATGCTTAAAATATCTGGCAGTGTAGGATAGACCTAGTCATTTTTATAGTTAATCAGGTTGTATAGGAAGGCATCATACCCAATAATTGGTGTAGCAGCATTATAGTCAACTGTTACAAGGGTAAAGGAGATTCCTCTCCTCAGAAAGAAGTAATTACAAAGGTATCAAATAACTGGACCAGGTTACAAAAGTCACTGAAAAACCCATAGGTCAGCTAACTAGAGAGTTAACCTAGATGAGATGCTGTTTAGTTTCATGCCAGAGAAGCACTACTAATATTCTTTCTGTAGTTCAGTAATTACAGAAGTATTTAGAAAAAATAAATCACCTTTTGCTAAGTACTCATCTGGTGGTTACTGTGAAAGCAAGAAGTAGATGAATATGATGCAAATGGATGAGGCCAGTTGTATTAAGAAGTACCAATCATTAAACATGGAAGAAACCTGTGGTAGATGTGGGACAAAGTGGTCTCTCGGAGTAGATGAAGGATTAGGATGAATGGTGATATACTGTGCTTGAGAAGAGCTGTCCATCTCAGCAGAAATGAAATTCCATCAAACCTTCCGTAACAACTCATCTTCTGACACCCACTCTTCCATCAATCTTCTCTGTTACCATATTTTCTGTACTTTTCCCTACACTGGACTGATAACCTCTGCATCCAACTCATTCCCTATCTCTAATCATCATCATCATCATTTAATGTCTGCCTGCCATGCTGGCATGGGTTGGACAGTTTGACAGGAGCCAGCCACTAACCACCCTGCAGAGTGCACTGAGTGCTTTTCATGTGGCACCAGCGCAGGTTAGGTCAGTTTTGGCATGGTTTTTACAGCTGGATCTCCTTCCAAATGACAACCACTTCACAGTGTGAACTGAATGCTTTTTATGTGGCGCCAGCACCAGAAGAGTCACCAAGTAACTTCAAGACAAAGAATTTTAAGAGGGGAGGAGGTGATCTTGTGTCAGATAATGAAAGGTTAGTGTGTGACAGACACACAAAAACAGGTTTCTTGCTAGAGAGGAGGTACATGGTTATCTGTCCAGAGAGAGAGAATAGGAAAGTGGGGTAACAAGAAAGAGGTCAGAAACAGGTGTGCTGATGTAAAAGAGATACTTGGTTACCTATCTAGATGGAAGAGCAAGGATGAAAGAGAGTGGGAGACAGTAAAAGTGCAAGGCAGAGCAGGAGAGAGAGGGTGGTGAAGTACCAGGGTATACTCACAAGGAACAGGGATCAGAGCATAGATAGGATGGTAAAGTAAGGAAGAGAGAGATAAATGTTGGCAGTTGCCAGGGCATGCCCTCGGTACGGGGGTCATGATACATGTGGCCAGGTATTGGCAAGAAGGCGTGAGTAGGGGGTGGGATTACAGTGATTAGTGAGAACGTGGATATAAAGTGGGAGGTGGGGAAGCAGTGATACAGTGAGCAGGGCAGTGAGGGCAAGGATGGGGAATGGGAGACAATCATAATGTATGAAGAGGAAATGTGAGAAAGAAAAAGATGCAGTTTAGAAGGGATGATGTAGTTTGGTTTCTTAGGGTAGGGTGTGTGAAAATTTTATTGTTACATGTGGGTGGGACATGCTTCTAGCACTCAGTTTTATTGATGTGGGTGGGTCTTCTCTAGAACCTCATATTGCCAGACATCTAGGTCCATTTTCATTTCCTTCATAAGCACTAACATCCTGAAATCAGCCCTCACCACTTCATCTGTCTTCCTTGGTCTCCCTTTTCTACAGGTACCATCCACTTTCAGTACCACTCTACATAGTTTGTACAGCTCTAACAATCTACCCCTCTACTCCTAGCTTCCTTAGAGACCACCAGATAACAGAGCGGGGAACTCTTTCAAAAGCTGTTTCCAGGTTGATGAAAGCTAAGTACAATGGTTTACTTTTGGTCAAATACTTTTCTTGCAACTGTCTCACTAGGAAGATTGCATCTGTGGTACTCCTCCCAGGAACAAAACCAAATTGCATCTCATCTAGTTTAATTTTATTCCAAATCACTTGAACTATAACTTTCTCTGTAACTTACATGACCTGGTCCAGCAGTTTCATACCTCTGTAGTTGTTTCTATCTAAGGCATCACCTTTATCCTTATAGCAGCTAGCTATAATACTACTTCACCAGTCATTGGGGATGATACCTTCCTGAATAACCTGATTAACTATATGAGTGACTAGGCTGTATCCCACACTGCCAGATATTTTAATCATTTTGGCAGTTATACCCAATGGTCCAGGGGCTTTCCCGGCCTTCATTTTCTTAATTGCCTTGTCTATTGTACTATCAACTCTGATGGCTGGTCCCTCAATTGGTTTGATATTTGAAAGACTCTCTCCTTCTCCCATATATTTTCCACATTTAATAACTTTTCATATTGACACTTCCACACATCTTTCTTCTCTAAGTCACTAAGTGCAAGCATACCCTTATCCATTCACACACATTTCTCACCCAGCACATCTCTGTTCTCTTTGATACACTGCTTTGCAATCCTGAACTCCTCCCACCTCTGATCTTCATGTTGTAAAACATTGGCAAACCTCTTACCTTCTGCTATTCATTTTGCTATGTAAATCTGTCATCTAGCTTTCCTTCTGGCTCCACTATTTTTCCAGTCTTTCCAGGCCAGTCTCTTTGCTTTTATAGCACTATCCACCTTCTCCACTCATGTTCTAGCTGGGACTTTGCACCAGCCAAGATTTGGTCAGTGCCCCCCCACCCTCCACCAGTAGATTGTCCTACAGGAACTTCCAATTGTCCTCTAAGCCAGGGGTTTTCAAACTGTGGTCCGCGGACCACAGGGGGTCCGCAAGGACAAGACGGGGTCTGTAGACAGCAAATACTTTTTATGGGCAATTTGATTTTATATGTTTTTTAATCGAAATCTTTTAATTGACAGTAAACCTATTTGTTAAATCCTGTTAAATAAATAAATGTAAAAATGTTATTTTAAGCAAATATTTATGTATAAATTTCATAAGCGTTTATAAGGGGGTCCCTAAGGTAAAGCCTGAAATATAAAGGGGTCCGCAAGTCAAAAAGTTTGAAAACCCTTGCTCTAAGCTATATGTCCCCACCTTCTCCTCTCTATCATCTGTCACACTATTTTCACTCAGTGTGCTTAACTATACATCCACCTCTTCTGTCTCATTCACATTGTACCTGGAACTTACATCTGATTCTTTCTCTCATTCTTTCTCCTTCTCACTTTCCAGATAGACAAGCCATCTATTCACATCTTCAGCAAAATAATCTGCTCCTCTCCTATCATAGGCTCTTATTCCTCTATTCTATACCCAGCTCAGTTGAGAGGACTTATCTTGCAGCTATTTGGCAACCTCACTGGTGCTGATGTCGTGTAAAAAGCACCCAGTACTCTGTTAAGTAGTTGGTATTAGGAAGAGCATCCAGCTATAGGAACCATACCAAACCAGGCAGAGCCCCCTGATTTGTCTGTCCTTATCAAGCCATTCAACCCATGCCAGTTTGGAGAAGAAAAGACATTAAATGATGATGATGTGACCTAATAGGAAAATGGAATTCCAAATGTTAAGGATTTTGAAAATAAGCAACCAGTATAAATTGTGAAACTGCAGCCAGCCAAAAACTGAGACAAAAGTGACTTCGAAATAAATGTTAAAATGATTATAAAATAAGTAAGTGATATAATGTTAGAAATGCTTTTGCTAATTTTTTTTTTTTTTACTGTTCTTTTAGACAAATCCACATGCAGTACCACTGGGTATCAATTCTAATCAAATGCTGCTAAATACAGAAAGTAAAGCAGAAGCTCCTAGTAATGGAGATATAAATGAAATCTTCTCAAAGACATCTCTTGCTATTGACACAAATGAGTAAGTATATTTTAATGGTTGTATGCTCAGTCAAGAAGGTGCTATTCTATTCACACTATGACCTTGACACTTGACTTTCACTGGTCTAATTTGCCAAGCTGTAAGCACCAGAAGAACTGTAAAATTAGACCAAATTAATGTTCTTTTTCTAATTTTTTTTTTTTGGTTTCAACTATTTAAAGCATAATTCTTCAGAAATTTTATTTTCTAAGTTATTTAATAAAGAGAGCAATAAAATTACCAATTGTTGCATATGGAAAAAGTTGAAATTAACTCTTCTAAGAAATGCATAATATATTAATTGAATTATTCTTCATATTTTAGTTGGATAAAGTGAGTAATTCTAAAGATATTTTTCAAAATAGGCTAAAAATGGTAATTCTATCTTGGTGTGATGAAAATTGTTGGTTGTAAACATAGAATGCATTATCAGGAGTAAACCAAATGCATTCCTTGAAGATAATGACTTGCTCTCTGACACCTAGCTTGGCTTCCACTCAGGAAGAAGCTGCCTTACATAGCTTTTGCAACATTATGACTGAGTGTTGAAACACTAATGAATTGCTCAAACTTAGATGTGATATGTCTTGATTTTGCAAACGTCTTCGATAAGGTTGACCATAGGATGATATGCTGTGAGCTACGGAGACTCAGCATAGTGAGAAAACTGAGTGAATGGTTACATGACAGTTTCACCATGGAAAAACACACTTTTTGCTTGATAATTTCATGTTAAAATATATTTTTTCCATGGAAAATTATATATCATTTAAAAGTTCTGGATGTCAGCTTTCTTTTCACATAGTTTTGATCAAAATCTGATACATATCATGCCAGCTTCCTCAATCACTATAGTATTTCCACCAATTTTCAAAGTTTGATATAAAAATTGATGGAGTAGGTCAAATAATTGTTATGAAATATAAAAGTGAAAATCTTATCATTAAGTTCCACATAGAAAAAAAGATATTTTCTTTAAGACTTTTATATCATAAGATAGAAAAATTTCTCATGAATTGAATATGGTCATTGCCAAATCTGGCCACAATATGGTGAAAAAATGCAAAATTAGTAAAGAGGGTGGTATACTGACACTGCTCATCAAACTGATGTATTCCCATGTGACAAGAGGTCAAACAACATCAATCCAAGGCTTCAAGTATAGAGTTTGAGCCAGAATTTCAAGAAATGGACTAATTACTAAGTAAACACATTTCTATGAAAAATGCACTGAATTGAGCTACATAAGTTTTCTAGAGCCCATAATTAGCATGAAATCGTCATATTGAGAATGCTGTTTATTCCCTCTTGCTGTTTTAACAATGTGTGGAGAGTAACATCCAAATTTTACCTAGTGGATATTCTTCGGAGAAATGGGTGGATAAGGTAATCGAGGTCGTTAGAGTAAGTGACAGAGTACTTAAGATTAGACTAGTGCTTCATCATAGATTAGCTACTGTCATCTCAGCCTATGCACCTCAACCGGGGCTACCAGATGGTCTGAAAGACCAATTCTATGACACCCTCTTGCAAACTACCTCGTCGATGAGTGACAGGGACCTTCTCTTTGTGGCTGGAGACTTCAATGGTCATGTCGGACGTCGTGCTGGAGGCTTCCATAGCATACATGGAGGCTATGGCTTCGGTTCCCGCAACGAGGAGGGAACCAGACTGCTGGAGTTCTGTGATGCAACTGATCTTATGGTCTGCAATACCAACTTCAGGAAACCTGCCAGTCACCTAGTCACCTACCGCTCCGGCAGACACTCTAGCCAAATCGACTACATCCTCGCCAGAAATAGGGAAAGAGGGCGGCTTATAAATGCCAAAACCTACCCTGGCGAAGAATGTACCCCACAACATAGATTAGTAGTTAGCGACTTTGGGATCAAGGCAAAATGGGTGCCCAGAATTAGACCGGCTTGGAGGAGAAGGGTGTGGAAGCTTAAAGACCCTGCAAATGGACAGAGACTTAGAGACAAGTTACTTGAAGCATTTAACGAAATAGAAGGGGATATAGCATCATACAACGTGGAAGACAATTGGAGATTTCTGCGGGACAACCTGTTGAAAGCCACCGACCAGATTTGTGGGTGGTGTAAGGTCCCCTCTCGACCCAGAGTAACGAGGTGGTGGAACAAGGAGGTAGACAGGGCTATTAGACAAAAGAAACAGGCTTGGAAGGACTAGAAGAACGGTGGTAGCAGGGAATTGTACCAATGTGCCAGAAGGGAGGCTAGGCGACAGGTTTATTTAGCCAGAGGGGAAGCAGATAAGAAAAGATTTGCCAATGTTCTGCGCCGTGAGGACCAAAGACTCGAGGTATTTCGTGTTGCAAGACAGTGTAGGAGAGAAAATAGTGATGTTGTAGGAGAGAAATGTGTTCGCATGGATGATGGTACGCTTGCACTAAATGAGGATGCAAAGAAAGAGGTCTGGAGATGCCACTACGATAGATTGCTTAATAAAGAGAATGAATGGGAGGAAGAGAGCCTGCCATATGTCGACCCAATAGAGGGACCAGCTATACGAGTTGATAGTACCAGGGTAGATAAAGCAATTAAGAGTATGAAGACCGGGAAAGCCCCCGGCCCATCAGGAATCACTGCAGAGATGCTCAAAATATCTGGCAGTGTTGGCTATAGCCTAGTCACCCGTATTACGAACCAGGTGATACACGAAGGAGTCATACCCAATGACTGGTGTAGCAGCATCATAGTCAACTGCTACAAAGGTAAAGGTGACGCTTTAGATACAAATAATTACAGAGGCATCAAGCGGTTAGATCAGGTTATGAAAGTTACAGAGAGGGTCATAGCCCAACTAATTAGGGAGCGAATCAATTTAGATGAGATGCAGTTTGGGTTCGTGCCAGGTAAAAGCACTACTGATGCCTTATTTCTAGTGAGACAGCTGCAGGAGAAATACCTAGCCAAGGATAAACCTCTGTACCTGGCTTTCGTTGACATGGAGAAAGCCTTTGATAGGGTCCCCCGATCCCTTATCTGGTGGTCAATAAGGAAACTTGGGATAGAAGAATGGTTAGTGAGAGCTGTGCGAGCCATGTACAGAGATGCTGCCAGTAAGGTGAGGGTTGGAAATGAGTACAGCAATGAATTCCGGGTAGAGGTAGGGGTCCACCAAGGTTCTGTCCTCAGCCCCCTCTTATTTATCATAGTCCTCCAGGCAATCACAGAGGTGTTCAAGACAAGTTGCCCCTGGGAGCTCCTCTATGCTGATGACCTTGCCCTAATTGCGGAGTCACTATCAGAACTAGAGAAGTTTCAGGTGTGGAAGCAAGGTCTAGAATTGAAGGGCCTTAGAGTCAACCTAGCTAAAACCAAAATCCTGATAAGTAGGAAGGTAGATAAAACACAAACCCCTTCACGTAGATGGCCCTGCTCAGTATGTAGAAAAGGAGTAGGTAGTAACTCTATAAGATGTACGCGGTGCAAGCTATGGACACATAAGAGGTGCAGCAACATCAAAGGCAGGTTAACTAGGAAGTTAGTTTTTGTTTGTGGCAGATGTTCAGGTGCAATAAAGACTGTAAACAAACAGGAAACAACTTCTATCTCATTCCAGGGTGAAAAACTAGAGGTAGTCGATAGCTTCCGCTATCTGGGCGACCAAGTTAGTAGTGGGGGTGGGTGCGCTGAAAGTGTAGCTGCTAGAATAAGAATAGCCTGGGCAAAGTTTAGAGAGCTCTTAACCCTGCTGGCGACAAAGGGACTCTCACTCAGAGTAAAAGGCAGACTGTATGACGCATGCGTACAAACAGCCATGCTACATGGCAGTGAAACATGGGCTGTAACTGCTGAGGACATACGTAAGCTCGCAAGGAATGAAGCCAGTATGGATGTGTAATGTCAATGTGAATACCCGTCAGAGTGTAAGTATCTTGAGAGAAAAGCTGAACATTAGAAGCATCAGTTGTGGTGTGCAAGAGAGACGATTGCGCTGGTATGGACATGTGGTGAGAATGGATGAGGATAGCTGCGTGAAAAAGTGCCACACCCTAACAGTTGAGGGAACCCGTGGAAGAGGTAGGCCCAGGAAGACCTGGGCTGAGGTGGTGAGGCAAGACCTTCGTACATTGGGCCTCACCGAGGCGATGACTACTGACCGAGACCTTTGGAAATGTACTGTGCGTGAGAAGACCCGGCAAGCCAAGTAAGATTGTTGCCAGTGCCCCTGGACTGGTTCTTGTGCGGGTGGCATATGAGATGCACCATTTTGAGTGTGGCCCTTGCCAGTACCGCCTGACTGGCTCCCGTAGGATTTTCGAGCGAGATCGTTGCCAGTGACCCTGGACTGGCTTGTGCTGGTGGCACATAAAAGACACCATTTCGAGCATGTCCGTTTTTGTGCGGGTGACACGTAAAAGCACCCATTACACTCTCTGAGTGGTTGGCGTTAGGAAGGGCATCCAGCTGTAGAAACTCTGCCAAATTAGATTGGAGCCTGGTGTTGCCATCCGGTTTCACCAGTCCTCAGTCAAATCGTCCAACCCATGCTAGCATGGAAAGCGGACGTTAAACGATGATGATGATGATGATGATGTAAATTTCGTTTTTCTTTGGGAAATGTTGATAAAATTTTGTCAATAAAAATTAAGTTGCACAATAAATATTATTCTGTAGACTACTAAAGTCTGATGTAATGTTGAATACAGTTGGATAATTTGTGTTAGTGCTTACATATTCATTGTTTTTTTTTTCTGCACTCTCTACTGTTTACTGTAAGTTACAAATGCTTTTATTGCTTTTAATTTATGCTATTAACCCTTTTGATACCAACCTGGCTGAAACTGCTTCTGGCTCTGTAGTACAAATGTCTCGTTTTCAAAAGTTCTGAATTAAAATCTTCCACCAAACCTTAGTCACAATTTATGTTCCTAACCCTAGCTTAATGATAACTAAGTTATTTTGCTAAATTCTTTGTTATATTTAAAACTAGCTGAATGACCCAGCATTGCCCGGGTTACTGCTGTTCTTATTCAGATTAGTAAACAATGACTATAAAGATATATTCTTATAATTATTTCAAAATATCTATATTCTATTAAAAATATCCAAATTGTAATGATGATAGAATTTCGAACTGAAAATCTGTCAATGTTGAAGCACCTTAGGGTGAACAATATTTTGTGTAATTTTTTGTTGGTGTTGAAATGAATAAATTGTTGCTGCTTCCAAGTCATGAGCAAGCAACATAGAGCTGGCTATGGGAGAAGCATGTAGTAGAGAGATCAAGTCCAACTACCTTGAGGGATTGACCCTGAAATTTTTTAATTGAAATACCAAAACTTAGTTTGACTGGGAACTGAAGCATCTTAAATTCAAATGAAACATCTGTAGGTATGAAAGGAATTTTTGAAATAAAGATGTTTTCTCCTTTGTGACTACCTGTTATGATTGTTGCCTGTAGGACATGGGGTTTCATGGAAGTAACAATTAGGTTCCATTACACAGGTGAGATGGGTCAAGATTCGTAAGCAACATAATGGGAGCATCCAGTTTTAGCGTCAAGTTATGTGGTGGCATCCCAGTGGGTTTAAGTATGTTCAGAAATTCAACAGGGTATTGAACAATCTGATCTTGATTGACTGTTGTCAGTTAATCAAAAAGTCATTTCTGTTGTATCTGTTAACTTTTGAAGAAGTTCATGATTGAGTTTATCAACCATTTCATTATTTGGAGCCAGTATAACTCTTTCACATAGCCAGTTTACATCAGTGTAATTGACAGATAAATTAGGAAATACTTTATCCATAACATCATTAAGAGAAAGTATCATTTGACTGCATGTAATTTCATGTAGCTGAAGTCTTGAGTTGAATGTTAATATCCCATTACCAATCATAAGAAGCTCGTATGATCACCTTGTAGAATTACTCTCATGTTGCTTGTAAGATGAAGTTTTTTCACGTCTCCAAAAGTACAATTTTTGTAAGCATGTATTGACCTCATCAACTTTTGATCCTTTGGGGATAACTGGGAACATTTGATGAAAATCTCCTGCAAGAACTGTTACTCCTCCCATGAGTGTGCTATTGTTTTTTATGTCTTGTAGGCTTCGGTCAAGTACCTCTAGAGCTCAATGATGAGACATAGTGCACTCATCTCAAACAATGAGGCAAGTTTGTTGGAGAACTGTTGCCATTGCAGAGTTTTTGTAAATGTTGCACATTTGAGATTCTTTCATTGCAAGGTTTAGAGAGAGCTTGAACATGGAATGAGCAGTTCTTCCTCCAATACCAGAAGATGCAACACTAGAAGAAGGTTAGATTTTATTTCCTCCCATTTAGGATTACAGATGAAAGTGACAAAAGGATCTGGTTTTTCATATGTTCTGTGTTCTTGTGTTTGCTCATGCATATATTGAGGACCACCTGTGAATGATGATGGCAGAATTATAAGTTGCCCTATGTTTTCAATATCACCATCTGTCCTCAGAGCATCTTGGTGATGAACATAATTTTTAGCCCTTAACTTTTTTTGATTGTTACAAATGTAGAAGAGATGTTCACTCAACTTCAGCATACATATCAACCAGATATTTCTGAAATAGATCATGATACATGTGTAATTGATTTGACTGTTCTAGTTTTAACATCAGTTGGTAAGAATAGAAGTCATTTGATGATACCTTTTTGTTTGTAATTGGCTCTCGTGTTGCAGGTTCAATCAATGGAATATTGAAATGATACCCATCTTGTCCATTCTAAAAAAGAAGAGGATATTGGAGAGCATCATAAGCAGGATGAGCCTCTGAAACACATTTAAGGTTGTTATCTCAAGCATGAATGAGAATATCATGATTTTCATGGGGATCACCTACCATAAGGATGGCTACTTCATTCGATGTGGGTTCATTAAAATGCCTTTTACTATGGTTTACTATAGACATAATAAATGCAGAAACACACTCATACTCACAGGCACATACATACTCACACATGTATATGTATGTGCAAATGTGTGTGTGTTTAATTGTCTGAGGCCTAATGTATAAAAATTATCACACATACAGTCGCACACAAATACAGTCTGACATACATACTCATTTGTGTCAATAGCAAGAGATGTTTTGAGAAGATTTCATTTATACATTATATACATTCACATATAGTAACTTGAAGGACAAAGATCCTTTGAGAAGGGGTAGCCTTGTGCCAGGTGATGACAAGCTAGAGTATGACATAAGGATAGAAACAGGTGTCTTGCTGTAGAGGAGATACATGATTATCCAGTCAGGAGAGAGAGAGAGAGAGAGAGAGATCAAGGATGAGAGAGATCAAGGATGAGAGAAAGAGTAGGTGTGAGTGAGAGTGCAAGACACAGTGGTAGAGAGATGGTGGTGAAGTGTCAGGTATGGTGGGGATCAGAATATAAATGGAATGGTAGAGTATTGCCAAGGGTGCACGAGTTGGGAGGAGAGATTTCATGTGACTGTAAAGAGTGTGGGGGTGGGGAAAGCAGTGACTGGTGAAAAATGGGTGTATGGGGGAGGTGGGGTACAACAGGATAGGAATGATACAGTGAACAGAGCAGTGAGAACAGGAGTGTGGAGTGAGAAATAAGCATACTGCATGAAAAAGAGATGTGAAGGAGAGAAGAGATGTAGTTTGGTTTGTGGGGGTATAGTGTGTAAATTTTTTTTGAATTGTTGCAAATAGGTGGAGCACACAGTGCTCCCACAATTCAGTTTTGCTGAGTTGGGTGGGTCTTTTCAAGAACCATATATCACCAGACATCTCAGTCCATTGTCATCTTTTCCGTGAGGCCCAACATCCTGAAATCGGTCCTCACTACATTATCCCATGTCTTTCTCAGTCTTCCTCTTCCATAGGTGCCATCCACATTCAGCAATTGACACTTCTTTATACAACTGTTTACATTCATATGCATCACATGTCCAAACCGGCATAATCTTCTCTCTTGCATTCTGCATTTGATTTCTCTTGTACCCAACTTTTCTTTTTGCACATTTGCACTTTTTGGGCAAACACACTGATATTGCACATCCTGCAGAGCATACTAACTTCATTCCTCTCTAGTCTGCGTTTGTCTTCTGAATTGAGAGCCCATGTGAACTGAGACCATGGAGTATAGCCGTACACAAGCATCATACAATCTGCCTTTTACTCTGAGAGAGAATCCTTTTGTTGCCAACTGAGGTAATACTTCTCTGAACTTTCTCCATCCTATTCTTATTCTAGCAACAATACTTTCAGAACATCCTCCACCACTGCTAATTTGGTCACCTAGGTAACAGAAACTATCTATAACGTGTCTACACATACATATATGCATACGGTTGTATATATATATATATATATATATATATAAGCTCGTTGCCAGTGCCCCTGGACTGGCTCTTGTGCGGGTGGCACATGAGATGCACCATTTTGAGCGTGGCTGTTGCCAGTACCGCCTGACTGGCCTTCGTAGGATTTTCGAGCGAGATCGTTGCCAGTGCCCCAGGACTGGCTTGTGTGGGTGGCACATAAAAGACAGCATTTCGAGCGTGGCCGTTGCCAGTATCGCCTGACTGGCCTTCGTGAAGGTGACACGTAAAAGCACCTACTACACTCTCTGAGTGGTTGGCGTTAGGAAGGGCATCCAGCTGTAGAAACTCTGCCAAATTTAGATTGGAGCCTGGTGTTGCCATCCGGTTTCACCAGTCCTCAGTCAAATCGTCCAACCCATGCTAGCATGGAAAGCGGACGTTAAACGATGATGATGATGATGATGATGTATGTATATGTATGTATGTATATGTATGTACATATATGTATGTATGTACATATATATGTATGTATGTATACACATATATATATATCTCACTCAGAGTAAAAGGCAGACTGTATGACGCATGCGTACGAACAACCATGCTACATGGCAGTGAAACATGGGCTGTAACTGCTGAGGACATACGTAAGCTCGCAAGGAATGAAGCCAGTATGCTCCGTTGGATGTGTAATGTCAATGTGAATACCCGTCAGAGTGTAAGTATCTTGAGAGAAAAGCTGAACATTAGAAGCATCAGTTGTGGCGTGCAAGAGAGACGATTGCGCTGGTATGGACATGTGGTGAGAATGGAGGAGGATAGCTGCGTGAAAAAGTGCCACACCCTAACAGTTGAGGGAACCCGTGGAAGAGGTAGGCCCAGGAAGACCTGGGCTGAGGTGGTGAGGCAAGACCTTCGTACATTGGGCCTCACCGAGGCGATGACTATGGACCGAGACCTTTGGAAATGGGCTGTGCGTGAGAAGACCCGGCAAGCCAAGTAAGATCGTTGCCAGTGCCCCTGGACTGGTTCTTGTGCGGGTGGCACATGAGATGCACCATTTTGAGCGTGGCCGTTGCCAGTACCGCCTGACTGGCTCCTGTAGGATTTTCGAGCGAGATCGTTGCCAGTGCCCCTGGACTGGCTTGTGCGGGTGGCACATAAAAGACACCATTTCGAGCGTGGCCGTTTTCGTGCGGGTGACACGTAAAAGCACCCACTACACTCTCTGAGTGGTTGGCGTTAGGAAGGGCATCCAGCTGTAGAAACTCTGCCAAATCAGACTGGAGCCTGGTGTTGCCATCCGGTTTCACCAGTCCTCAGTCAAATCGTCCAACCCATGCTAGCATGGAAAGCGGACGTTAAACGATGATGATGATGATGATGATGTATTGTTGTAGCAAGAGTCATTGACACCCCTGAGGAATTGGAAGAATGGACTCTCATAAAGAGTAACATATTGGTTAAGACGAGAGGTTGATAGGTGTCATTTAGAGGACATTTTGAAGTCTCACGAAGTATGTTGTGTGAAGACATTGATTTTTACCTCCACATTGTTAAATTATATATTCAACATTGGTCAGGTATATAAAAGTGGTGATGAGATACTCGAAACTTGCATTGGAGGTTTAAAATTTTTTTTTTTTGGTATGAAATCAAAGAAAAAAATCATTATCATGGAAGACTTATTAGCTTGCGTGGTGCAGCTACAACAGCAACAACAACAGAATTTACATCAACTACAACAGCAACAACAACAATACCAATAGTTACTGGAAATAATGTTGAAGTAGTCTGAAAATACTTCAGGTTCATTCTCGTCAGATGGCATAGCAAACTCAATTAGAGAATTTATTTATAACCCAGAAGAAGGTACTACTTTATCTGCATATTTTAGAAGATATGAAGAAATCTTTAAACAAGACTGTAAAAATTGGAATGATGAGAAGATGCAACTACTTTTAAAAAGTTATCCCCTGCCGAACACAAAAAATACTGTAATTATATTTTGCTGAAGATGAGATTTGTTTCAATGAAACAATTTATTATTGAAAATTTTCTGTGAAAAAAGTAGTTCCGATTTCAATACTCAATTTAGTTCAAAAAGATAGCAATTTCGTCACCTATGCCCGGATCATTAACAGAGACTGTGAAAAATTGAAAGTAAATGAATTAACCCCAGATTTGTTCAAATGTCTACTTTTCGTTCAAGAGTTAACTGGAACAAAAGATGCTTACATATGTTGCCATCATCATCATCGTTTAATGTCCATTTTCCATGCTGTCATGGGTTGAACGATTTCAAAGGTCTGGCAAGCCAGCGGCTGCAGCAGGCTCCAGTCTGATCTCACATGTTTCTACAGCTCGATGCCCTTCAAATGCCAACCACTCTGATAGTGTAGTGGGTTCTTTTTACATGCAACTGGCACAGGAGCCAGTCAGGTGGGCCTAGCATCAATCACACACACACGACCTACGTTGGACCACTTATTCGCATAACCACCGAACCTGGAGCTTAACCGTGGTCTATCCATAGCACTTACTCAGCATTACCTGAAACCTCTAGGTCTAATTGACACCACTGTCACTATATATATATATATATATATATATATATATATATATATATAGCAATAAGAAAATGGAGGAGAATATATGGTATCCATCGACTTGCGGACAGTGTATTCCATTGAATTAATTTGTTTATTTTGTAACTAAAATGACAAAAATCACAATATACAAATGCTTATGACATACCATGTCATATTAACAATTAAGGTTACAAATATAAAGTACATTTAGCAATTGGAGAATATACAGAAACTTACAGCTGTTTCGGCCTAGTGTTGGCATGTCCCATTCTATCCCTATAACTCCTGCGTGCTGGAGTAATTAGCAGATGAAAATGATGTAATGGAGGTACATGCATGATTCGCTAGGCCTCTTCAGAGATTCACGAAAATTTAATACAAATATAAAATAAAAAATTAAAATGAAAAATAAAAATAGAAATAAAATAAGAATAAAGTAAAAATAAAAATAAATGAAAAATGAAAATATAAAAATATAAGGCAGATAAAAAGCCTACAAACAGTATATAAGACCATATAAATAGTTTTAGACACTCCAATACACATGTCTGTGCCTGTGTACATAACCATACATAGATATCTATGGATACAAAAGCATATATAGATGAGTACATATGTGTGTCCAGATGTATGTCAACAGTTACTGCCACCACATGTGAGGGGGAAATATACATATATATATATATATATCTATCCCCTCACACATACGTACATACATACATATATGTATGCACAAATATTCCCATACATACATGGTCCCTGGCACCAACGTTATTCGTTGCGTTTTGAAAGCTGTTTATATTTAAAAAATTTGCTGGGTGCGTGCATGTCAGTTCTGTGTGTGGTGGATGGGTCTATGTGGAAGTTATTTCCAGAGGAGTTATTAATACTCTAATGGTAATAATAATGATGATGATGATGATAATAACAACAACAATAATAATAATATGCCAACTTTTTGAACTTTGTGAGGAGGTGCTCCGTTATTCTTCCTGTGGAGAAGATCAGGTCATTCCAGCAGTGGGTATTAGTGATTCTGCTGCTATTTGGGGAGGGGTAATTTATACAGTTAATTCCTCTCATATAATTGGACAACTATTGTTTTAAACTATCTAGGCTTAGCTACGGTTGGATAGACACCAACCGGTCAAGAAGGTTATGGCGCGCATGCATACGTACACGTACACATACACACACACATACACACACGTGCTATATATATTTATATGTATATATACACATATACATACACACGCACACATCCCTTCATTTCACTATATACTTATATAGATGGAGTGTATATACCAATACAAGGATTAGATGAGTTATTGAATAGATTATTAAGAAGTCTATATGCGGATAGAAATAAATAAATATAAATAAATAACTATCCTTATGTATATATACACGCTTACACGACCACATTATAATAAGGGGTAAAGTAACTAGACAAAGCCATAATGTATTAAAACTATAAGACTACTCATGATTCACTTTACGGTATGTTGGCATTAAGTTGGAATAAGCCTAACGGTTTCTGTCTGATAGAAGGATTCTATTTTAAGTAGATTCACTCAACTAATGAACCATTTTGGTAGTTATTTATAAACTTAGTGATTTATGTGTGATTGTATTTCATTATTTCTACTGTTAGGTTAATACATGGGGCGTCAATTACTATAGAGATAATAGTGAATGGGGGTGACCCTAAGATTTGAGTATCCTACCTAACTAACCGTTAACTTACATAATTAATTATCACTGTTATTGCTGCCACCACCATCACCATCACGTATCCTACATAACTAACTAGTTAATTAATACATTGGTTCAAATGAGTAGATAAGTAAACAATAATTGACTAAACAAACAATCGATGAATAAAACCATCCAAACCATGGCAGAATATCGTTGAGTACCCTAGGCCCTAGCACATAGAAGACAGTTACTCCCACATCCTCATATAAACACACTCAAAATGTGCATACACACACGCATATATACATGTGCATATACATCTACAAGCACACGACATTCCTATGAATGATTGTAAGTACACAGGTACGCATATGTGGGTACACACAGACATACATACACATATATACTCTTTTACTCTTTTACTTGTTTCAGACTTTTTAACTGTGGTCATGCTGGAGCACCGCCTTTAGTCGAGCAAATCGACCCCAGGACTTATTCTTTAGAAGCCTAGTACTTATTCTATCGGTCCCTTTGCTGAACCGCTAAGTTACGGGGGACATAAAGGCACCAGCATCGGTTGTCAAGCGATGTTGGAGGACAAACACAGACACACAAACACATACACACACACACACATATATACATATATACGACGGGCTTCTTTCACATATATACATACACATATATACTCTTTTACTCTTTTACTCTTTTACTTGTTTCAGTCTTTTTGACTGTGGTCATGCTGGAGCACCACCTTTAGTCGAGCAAATCGACCCCAGGACTTATTCTTTAGAAGCCTAGTACTTATTCTATCGGTCTCTTTGCTGAACCGCTAAGTTACAGGGACATAAACGCACCAGCATCGGTTGTCAAGCGATGTTGGGGGACAAACACAGACACACATACACACACACATATATACATATATACGACGGGCTTCTTTCAGTTTCCGTTTACCAAATCCACTCACAAGGCTTTGGTTGGCCTGAGGCTATAGTAGAAGACACTTGCCCAAGATGCCACGCAGTGGGACTGAACCTGGGACCATGTGGTTGGTAAGCAAGGTACTTACCACACAGCCCCTCATACACCAATAGATACACCCATCCACATATATATATATGCATATATACACATACACACATACATGTGCATACATACACAACTGTATACCCATCAATCAGTACATCCATATGTACACACATACATACATATATATATATATATATATATATATATATATATATATATATATATATATATATATATATACACACACATATATATACATATACATATATACTAACAAGCAAGTAGATATGCAGGTGAATACACACAGGAGGAGTATTTATAGTAATAAAAAAAAAACAACAAAGGCCTTTGATAAGATGGATCTTGGCATGATATGACATAACCTGCAAGATCTTGGCATTTCTGGTAAACTGGAAGAGTAGCTGCATGACTTCCTAAAAGATGGAAGTTAGGCAGTTGCAGCCAATGGTGCTTTCTCTAAAGAAAAATAAATTGTGAGTGGTGTCCCCTAGGGAACTGCCTTGAGGCCATTACTGTTTATAGTGGCTCTCTTAGATATGCCCATAGTTATTCAGGCTGCATTGTCACTAGTTAGACTGATAATACAAAATTATGACAGGCAATAAAAAATCCTGATGACGTTGCAAGCGTACAGTGAGCCCTAAATGCAATATGCAAGAGGGTTGAATTTTAATGTTGGAAAATTTCAAACACTGTGCTATCAGCTCACAAATGAACCACAGCCTGCATATACAGGACCTGAAGGCATTATAATCTCTGAATCACAGGCAATGGGAGACTTAGGGATCAGTGTGTGAAATGATGCATCATTTCATATGCAGATTACCAAGATAGCAATAAAGTGCGGACAACTGGCAGGATGAATACTAATGTTATTCAAGACCAAAAGTCATGATCCTATGGAAAACCTTCCTTCTCAGCTACCAGAACTACTGCTCTCAGTATGACAACTTTTATTACTCTGGTAAATTTTGTTTATCATCATGTAAATTAGAAAACAAATTTTTTTTCAGCATTTCCTCTTTCACTCACTAAAATGTGCACAAGTAGGTAAGTTAATTCTGCACCTCTTAGAAGAGATAATTTTCCACTTTTTCTTATTTGCTGAAATTGAAATATTCATGTTTTCTATTTTTTCTAATTTTTCCAGCACTCTTCTTCATTAGTTTTGGGTTATATGTAACTGAAACCCTTAAAGTTGCTGCAGATGTTAGGACTTATCTCTATTCTTTCCTGGCTATTTTAAAGTTTGTACCCAAACTAGGATTTCTCTTCAGAATGAGAAAATAGCTCAATACTGATTACCAAATCACAAAAATGCACAGTGCTGCTGCTACATGCATAGATACCCTGGATTGACTCAATAATTTTGTAATCTCTTGGTCATAGATAATTCACAAATGAAGTGAGTGGATTGCCTGTAAGATGTGAGGGTGACTAGAGCAAACATCTATTTGCTTTGATTGATGGCCCTACACATTGGTTGTGATAAAAGATGAACCCTAATCTTCAGTGAATCTGTTGTATAATGCATTAATTGACACTTTATTCCCATATATTTTGCAGGGAATCTGACAAGGTTGGTTTAGAATTACCTGGCAAAAAATACCATCAGTTACGCCATACAGATGGCTTTTCTAGAGATCGACGTCGCCGAAGTGCCTCTGTGGCTGAAGTTAAAGAACTAGCTACTGGACGTCTTCAAGAAGAGCTGAAGAAAGCTCAGAAAGTGAGTATTAGGACAAAACACATAGTTTTCATAATTAAGTTTACTCTTTTGTTGCAACTATAGTTTTAATTTGTTGTCAAACAGTCTAGTGGTATTCAGTGGCTCAGCAAATGAAATTTCAGAGTGTTAGTCTGAAGATATCATCTGCCATGAAAACTTTAACAACATTGATATTGTAAAAATATCCTCATCAACCTTATCATCTTTTAGCATTCATTTTCCTTACTGGCACGGGTTGGATGGTTTGACAGTAACTGAGAAGCCAAGGAATGGCACCAAGCTCCAGTATCAGCTTTGGCATGGTTTCTATGACTGGATGCGCCTTCATAACACCAACCAACCACTTCATAGAATGTACTGGGTGATTTTTATATACTAGCATCACTAGTAAGGTTTCCAATTAACTTGCAAGACAAGACTACTCAACCTGAACGACAGATTATATTATCCTTTTCATAAGCTAAAGAAAACTATTCAATATATCCATGCTATGTTTAATCACCCCCAAAGTGTTATTAATGGAGTTGTTAAAAGGATGTTGATAAGAATTTCTAATTTATCAGCAGCAAATAAAATATTTTTAACAATAATGCATCTCTTTATAACATTGCATTGAGCAATAGTGGTTTCAGTTAGATCTATTATGAAAGGAATACACTGTTTGAAAATAAATTGGGCAGACTTTTCCCTAATTTAGCAGAATTATACATTGATACCTGTTCTGTGACTGATCCTCCTGAACATCAGCTTTGCCACAGATATAGAAGACATCATAATTCCTTTAATTATAATTTTATAAGGAACCCAATAGATAATAGGCAGATTAGGAGTAAATCCACAAGAAAACAGGAAATTATATGGTTTACCCCTCCCTTTTCCCTTCAAGTCAGAAATCTCCCCAAGTTATTGTTTAAGATTATTGATAAAAACTTCTCCTTAGGTCATGAATATCATCCTATTTTTAATAGGTTTAGTCTAAACTTATTGTATTCAACCATGCCTAACCTAGGTTCTATAATCGATAGTCGCAGCAAATAATAAGTTTAAGCTTAGAAATAATATTATTGATAGAGACACTAATGTAGCTGGCCACAGTACAGATAATAATATAGAAATTAAGAATACAAAGGCAAAACTTGTAAATAAGACCTGTAATTGTCATTCCCGGGATTTATGTCCGTTAAAGGGTTTTTGTTTGAGGTGAAACGTGTATAAATGCAAGGTTTTGACCCTCAATGAACCCTATAAAAAAGCATCTAGGAAGCACAATAGATTTTAAAACTTGATATAGGGGCATACAAACTTGTTTATAAATTAGGATAAGAAAAATGCAGCTGTACTACCTAGTTATATTAATAACTTAAAAATACGAAATAAAGAATATAGACTTAATTGGTCAATTATCATTGAAACCACCTCATACAACACACATACTAGAATGTGCAGATTGTGCACAAAAGAATCAATTGATATACTTCGTATCGATTAAAAACTATTAATAAGTTCTCAGATGTTTTGATTTTCTGTAGACACAAATATTTCTCAACTTGCAAATTTTTCTCTCCTTAAATGGCCAGACTATATAATTTTAACCTTCAACCCTTATTATATTTTGTACTCATCTTATAGTATCATCGTTAAATGTTTGGCAGTCTATTTAAACACTAAAATTTAGCATTTATTTTATTTAATGCACCTGAACAGCATGTACTTTTGCTCCAAGCTTCAAATTTTTTAAAATTTAAAAAATTTTTAAACATATCACTTGTTGTGACCCCCCTTTCGTCATGAATGACCATGGGATTGCACCTAAAAAGTTACCCTCCCAGGCACAAGTTCGAGCAAGATTGTTTATGGAAGACCAGCAGTCACCCATGCATACCAGTCTCCCCTCTCCATGCCACTGATGTCATCCAAGGGAAAGGCAAAGGCCGATACAGCTTGGCACCAGTGATGTTACAGCTCATTTATTAACGTGTAAGTGGCTGAGCACTCCACAGACATGTGTACCCTTAATGTAGTTCTTGGGGGAGATTTAGCGTGACACAAAGTGTGACAAGGCTGGCCCCTTTGAAAATACATGTACAACAGAAACAGGAAGAAAGAGTGCAGCAGGGTTTACCACCACCCCCTGCCGGAGCCTTGTGGAGTTGTAGGTGTTTTCGCTCAATAAACACTTGCAATGCTCGGTCTGGGAATTGAAACTGCGATCCTACAATCGCGAGTCCACTGCCCTAACCACTGGATTATATATACATGTATTTTATGTATGTATAGATGTGTGTGTGTGTGTGTGTGAGTGTATGTGTGAGTGAGTGTCAGTTTCCTTGTATGTCTCCACTGTCATTTTTTTGTTCCCAACTTTGACCCTCCATAAATCCTCAATTTTATTTTAGAATTTATGGGAACAGCTGTCTTTCAAGACTCATATTGTTGTTAAATGCTCGAAACGAAGAGTAGATAGACAGCCGACAACTGATGAAGGGTCCTTTCTCTGTGTTTACATGTCTTGTTTTCCATTATTTCCTTGTTGTTTAGATATTTCACTTGTTTTCCCTCATTTGTTTACATATTTCATGTTATTTGCACCATTAGTGACATCCTGTACCCATATATGCATCTATATATATATAAGATGATGATATATAATATATATATATATAAGATGATGATAGTTAGGTGTCTGGAATGGGACGGCTTACCTCATGGGCAGGTAGAAGCTCTTTAACCTTGGTTGGTAATCTACCTAGGAGAAGGAAATCTCCGAAATAAAACCTGAGGCCTTGGAAATTCCTGGTTTTGTCAATTCTCTTGTCACACCGGTGAAAGTCTTCTTGGGCTAATAAGTGGGGGTAGTGCAGTGCAAGCTACACCCACTAAAAATTATTCATCTGCACAGGTACTTCCTGTACTCCAAATCTTAGTAAAATCATTCAATTGGTTGGTTGGCAGAAACCTAAAAATGCACCTGTAACTTATTTTAAAATGTCTGAAACAAATTCAGTAAATGGCAAAAAAGGCTTGGGAACATCAGGGGAACAGGTCTGGCCCGGCAGGTGTCCCAGTGTATCACAGGCTGGACCCGGTCGTCATCCTGCCACTGTGGTCAAACAGTCCTCAAGAAAAAGTAAAAATAAACATCGTTTGAATTTTGGCTGTTGGAATGTGCGCACACTTCTTGATGATAATTTCACGAAGAGGCCAGAAAGGCGTACTGCACTTATTGCATGTGAGCTAAAGAAATATTCCCTTGATATAGTTGCTCTCTCTGAAACTCGTCTCTCTGGTGAGGGTCAAGTAATGGAATCTGCTTATGGATATACTATCTTCTGGAAAGGTCTACCTAAGGGTCAGCGTAGAGAATCTGGTGTTGGGTTTGCTCTCAAGAATACATTAGTGTCCTCCATTGCAGAGCTTCCAAGTGGTATATCTGACCGGATCATGTCATGCCGTATCAAACTGACAAAAGGTAGGTTTCTTACCGTTGTCAGTATTTATGCACCAACAATGTCCCATTCTGAGGAAACTGTGGGACAGTTTTATGACAATCTAGCAAGATTATTGAGGAAAGTACCAATTTCTGACAAGCTGGTCATTTTGGGAGATTTCAATGCAAGAGTTGGAAGGGACTATGTTTCATGGCCTGTTTTAGGTCGACATGGGATTGGAAAATGCAATAGAAATGGAGTAGCTCTTTTGACGTTTTGTACTGAGAATGATCTGGTTGTCACCAACACTCTGTTTAAGCAGAAAAATAAATATAAAGCCAGCTGGATGCACCCAAGATCTAAGCACTGGCATCTCATAGATTATATTTTGATTAGGAAATGTGATATGAAAGACGTTTCTAGCGTTCGGGTCATGAGAGGGGCAGAGAGCTGGACTGACCATCATCTACTGCGTGGCAAAATAGATTTTTCGATAAAACCTAAAAACCGACAGTCTGGTCCTAAGATACCCAAAAAGTTAAACGTTGCAAACTTTAAATTATCAAGCAACTTGCAAAGATTCCACGACGCTATAGAAAGTATTAATCTTGACCCAAACAATTTATGGGAAGATTTCAAAACAAAAGTATTTCAGGCTGCAAGTTCGTCAGTGGGATTTAAATCTCATAAATCCAGAGATTGGTTCTCAGATAGATCAGCAGAAATTCATGATCTACTTTTAGAAAAACAAAACTTAGGCAATACACTGCTCTCTCAGTCATTGAATCCCAACTCAAATGAAACTTACAGAAAGCTGAAAAGGAGGGTGCAAACTGCTCTAAGGAAAATTAAACAGGAATGGTGGAATGATAGGGCAAAAGGGGCACAAGAAGCAGCTGATAGAAATGACGCCAGTTGTTTGTATTCTTATGTTAGGGAGGTATATGGTCCAAAATCTTCTTCAGTAGCTCCAGTGAGAACAGAAGATGGATGTTTTCTTCTGACTGACACCGCTTCTATTCATAAGCGTTGGGTAGAACATTTCTCTGCACTTTTGAATAGACCATCATCCGTTAATATGAGGACGATAGAAAAAATTGAACAACTTCCAGTTATAGAAGAGATGGCATCTGAACCAACTCTAAATGACATTTATTTAGCTATGAATAAGCTGAATAACAACAAGTCTCCAGGATCTGATGGAATCTGTGCAGAAGTCTTGAAATATGGGGGTGACAAAATGATGGAACTCTTAAATATTTTAATTTGTCACTGTTGGAGAAGTGAGAAAGTGCCTCAAGACTGGATTGATGCCATTCTTGTCTCCTTATATAAATCGGGGCCAAAGGATCTGTGTGGTAATTTTCGTGGGATTTCCCTTTTGTCTGTGATTGGAAAGGTGCTCGCCCGCATTTTGTTAGAACGTTTAAATACCTTTATAGTTCCAAGTATGGTGTCTGAGTCTCAGTGTGGTTTTCGTTCCTCCAGGGGCACAGCTGATTGTATCTTTACTGTCAGACAATTACAGGAGAAGTGCATTGAACAGAATCTTGCTCTGTACCATTGCTTTGTTGATTTGAGCAAAGCATTCGATACTGTTAATCGAAGTGCTCTGTGGCTAATTCTGGGGAAAATTGGTTGCCCAGAAAAGTTTATAAACATGGTCAAGGCTTTGCATCAGGATATGAGAGCTAGGGTTAATTTTGGTGGTAGGCTTTCTGAATCTTTTGCTGTGGAAAATGGAGTAAAGCAGGGAGACCTTGATGCACCCACCCTCTTTGCAATATACTTTGCCGTTGTAGTGTCACATTCCTTTCAAAACTCTGAGGAGGGTATCTACATAAAATATCGAACAACGGGGAATGTTTTTAATTTGACCCGACTGAAGTTTAAAACGAAGGTTTTTACTTCACTTATTAGGGAAATTTTGTATGCTGACGATTGCGATCTGGTTAGTCATTCTGAATCGGGTCTGCAATCCCTTGTATCTGCATTTGATGCAGCTTGTGATGATTTTGGCCTGACCATCAATCTGAAAAAAACAGTTGTGATGTATCAACCTGCGTATGGTGCTGTTTGTAACCTCCCTAAAATTTTTGTTAAGGGAAAGTTACTTGAGGTTGTAAATTCATTTGTCTACCTGGGAAGCTCTGTTCAAGATGATGGAAATCTTGATACGGAAATACACCTGCGAATTGAAAGGGCAGCAAAAGCATTTGGTGGCTTGGAGTCACGCGTCTGGCGCCAGCGACATATAAATAACAATACAAAGCTGGCTCTTTACAAATCATTTGTCTTAACATCCCTATTGTATTCCTGTGAAACTTGGACCTGTTATGAAAGGCATTTTAAAATGTTAGAAAAATTCCACCAAAAATGCCTTCGTCATATTTTAAGAATTAAATGGAATTCTTTTACTCCAAACACAGATATCCTTGCATCTGCAGGCATCCCCTCAATTAAAGCCATGATTTTGAGGAACCAATTGAGATGGTGTGGCCATATTGTTCGAATGGCAGATGAACGCATGCCGAAACAGCTGTTTTATGGTGAGCTGGCAGAGGGGAAACGTTATCGGCATAAACCTAAAAAAAGGTTTAAGGATGGCATAAGGACTGCTATGAAGTCAATTGGAATGGCTCCAAAAGATATAGAAGTCCTCGCTTCAGATCGAGTTGGATGGCGAACAAGGGTGTGGAGTGGAGTGAAAGCATTTGAAGAGGCCAGGATGATGCAAGCAGGGCTCAAGAAACATTTAAGGAAAAAGGTGAAGACTGAGAAGGTGAATGACAAGGACCTTTTTGTGTGCACAGTCTGTGACAGACCATGTCTGTCCTTGGCTGGCCTCAAATCTCACCTGCGAACCCATGGAAAACAAACCTCACCCAGCTATTCTGATTATATGTCTGTGCACACGTTTGAATGTGGTGTGTGCCAGAGGGTTTGCAAATCCAATGGGGGTCTTAAAAGACATGTTAGGATCCACAATGAGCAGAACTTACTTGCAGGTATTGGTAGTGCAAATCAGAGGTGCAATCTGTGTGGGTGTTTTTTCAAAACACTGTCTGGTTTAAAAAGCCACATCAGACGCCATGAAAGGGCTAAGGTGTAGGTGCAGGAGGTGGTCAAACTCTGTTTAAGGAGTAGACAACCAACATATATATATATATATAAAAATTTAAGGAATGGAGAAAACGCATGTTATAGCTGCATACTTTATTCCGACATATGTTTCGAAGAATTACAGTTTATGCGATCCATAAGAATCGGCGATGTTAAAAATGTAAACTTCTCCTCAGGGAAATGCATGGGAATCATCTTAAATGTAAGACATTATGACCGAGTATGATAACTATAGTTGGATAAGGTTATGACTTGATTCATTTGGAAAAACCGTTAGAGATTTGGTTGCGTCCAAATCTCTAACGGTTTTTTCAAATGAATCACGTCATAACCTTATCCAACTATAGTTATCATACTCGGTCATAATGTCTTACGTTTAAGATGATTCCCATGTATTTCCCTGAGGAGAAGTTTACATTTTTAACATCGCCGATTCCTATGGATCGCATAAATTGTAATTCTTTGAAACATGTCGGAATAAAGTATGCAGCTATAACATGCGTTTTCTCCATTCCTTAAATTTTTAAATATACTCAAATACCCAAAATATCAAGGAGTTTCTGCCTCACCAACAGGAATTACACCACAGTTATTTTGTGATCTTTGCTACCTTGGTTTCTATTAACCCATTTATTCTATCCGAATTATTATTTATTAGGATAGAATAAATACATATAATTAAATATATATATATATGTATATATATATATATATATATATATATATATATATATATGTGTGTGTGTGTGTGTATGTGTGTGTGTGTGTTTATATATATATATGTATGTATATATATATATATATATATATGTGTGTGTCTGTCTGTCAGTATAGGCATGCATGTATTCATGCATCACACACACGCATGTATATATGGGTGTAATATATGAATAGAAATTACATATATGTAATTATGTGTAATTCTGATAATAAAAATACATTGGAAAATGTACTAAAAAAACATCGAGAAGATTCTCTAATCATTCTTTCTACCATCAGTATACATGCCAAAGAGATAAAAAAAAAAAAGCATGGGATAAAGAAGCAACTATAAGTCACGGTGATAGTGATGAAGACACATAGCGATGATTTGAGCTGTATTTTGTAGTCTGGGGAAAATTTATATTATGGATCGGCAGAAAATAGTAATATGTCAGGGGAAAAAAACATATCAGCGAATATATATTGATTCCTTTTTCCTTTTTGTCCATTTTTATTATTTATCTATATATATATATATATATATATATACATATATATTGAAAAAAAAGTCGTCAGAATTTTGGAATAACTTCTTTCATTTATTTTATACATATATTAGCGCTTTCGTTCGTCTTTCGAACTTGTCAAATATAACTGTGAAAATACAGAGATCTAGCTTATTTATATAAAAACAGGTGTTTTTGGGGGTTTTGTTTATAACAGAACATTGTTTTGTTTTTTTGTTTTTTGGGGGTGAGGCTTTGGTGACAATGGAAGATGTATAAGCAAATAGATAGATAGATAGATAAACTGATAGTCAGACAGATAGAGAGATAGATGTGGTAAAAGAGAGAGAGAAGGGCCATTGTATTGAATTGGTCTTCTTAAGGAGTGTCAAAGAAAAAAAAAAAGGTTAAAAGCTTGTTTACTACTTACTGTATTGTTTTGAGACAGATTTTAGGGATGGTAGAAGGAGGAAGAAAAGAAGAAAGGAAGAAGAAAGAAAAAATAGAGAATAATGAATAGAAAATATAAAGAAAACAAAAAATGTCTTCCTGTTTTTTCTTTTGCTTTTAGTTCTTTCATTTTATATTCTTTGTCCTTTCTTTTTATAGACTTTGGGTCCGTTTTAGAATATATTCCTGTCATACATTCATTTATTTATTTATTTTTTGTAAGGTGTAGTTCTGCATGAGAGTATATTAGTATAATCTTTGTAAATTTGAAAAATCGAATTAGTAAAATCAATTTAGTAAAAATAACTATATATATATATATATATATATATATATCATATCAAACATATATACATATATATACATACAAAACGTATTCCTTGTTTTTCTTTTTTCTCTTTCAAACATTTAACTTTGGGGAAAATTTTTTTTATGAAGAGTAGTTCCATTGCCTTTCGGTATTGTGGATCGTCCCGTGTACATTTATAAAAAAGAAAGATTTTGAACTTTCCGTCTCCGCATATTTCCAGATGTTTACTTAATGGAATCATTCTTAGTTCTTCTTGTCGGATATGTTGCCTGTGAATTCTTGCACGTTGACAAAGTGAGTTATTCGTTTCGCCAATGTAATATTCTTTACAATTTGGACAGGTGATGCAGTATATGAGATTTTGTGTTTTGCAGTTCATATCTGCATTTATTTTAAAAATAGATCCGTTCTTGAATTTTATGTGGGAACCACTTTCTATGTATTTGTAGTTGTTGGTATTGTTACACGTTCCACATCTCCTATCACCACATTCTTTTACTATGAATTCTGGTTTAGTCTCTGATCTGAATTCTGCCCTTGTCAGGTGTTTTTTAAGGTTTTTTTGGTTGGCGTCTGCTATTCCGTAAGGTGTTTTTTCAATCAGAGTTTTCATCTTAGGGCTTTGAAGGAGTATAGGCAGGTTCGATTTTATGACGTGGAATATGTTAGTTATTCTAGGACTGTATGTGTTAATGAACGGAATCGTGTTTTCATTAACGTTTTCCTTTGGTGTCCATAGTTGGGTGATATTCAGTTCTATTGCCTTTTTAATTCCTTCATTAATTAGGCCTAAGGGGTATTTTTGTATAGTAAGGAAGCCTTTCAGTTTGTTGAGCCTGGTTTCACGTGTTTTAGGGTCACTTACTATAGCACAGATGTGTCTGGCCATGCTGTATGGGATGTTTCTTTTGATGTGTGATGGGTGACAAGAATAGAAGTTTAAATATTGGTGCGTATCGGCTTTTTTGTAAAATATGTCTGTTGTGACTGTGCAGTTTTGTATTTTTATGTGGATATCCAGGAATGGTAGTTCATTGCAACTGGATTCTGTTGTGAATTTGATGGAAGGGTGAAGTGCGTTTAGTATATTGTTAAATACATTTAGATCTTCAGTCGATTTTCCCCCAAAAATGAAACAATCATCCAGGAAGCGTTTCCATTTCTTAATGATATGTTGTTTGTATTCTTGGTCAAAGGTTTTTTCCACTTCCTCATAGAGCTTTTCTTCTAAGTATCCCATAACTAAGTTTGCATATGAGGGTGCAAATCGCGTACCCATAGCCGTGCACTTTATCTGCCGATATGTTTTGTTGTCAAATTTAAAAGTATTTTCCTCTAGCACTAGATGTGTGGCCTTGGTGATGAAGTCAGTTTTGAAGCGATCATTTATCCGTTCTCTCTGTTTTTCAACCCAGTGTTTGATTGCTTCTAGGCCTAAACCTCACAGTTAAACTTCTCTACAATAATCAATAATCACGTAAGTCAAAAGCAAAATAGAAAACACCTTATTTAAATTTAACCTTTTATGACTACATCCTCGCCAGAAAAAGGGAAAGATGGCTGCTTATAAATGCCAAAAGATTCCCTGGTGAAGAATGTACCCCACAACATAGACTAGTAGTTAGTGAATTCAGTATTGGGGCTAAGTGGTTGCCCAGAAGATGACCAGCTTGAAGGAGAAGGGTCTGAAGCTCAAAGATCCTGCGAATGGACAGAGATTTAGAGACTTATTACTCGAAGCCTTTGACGAAATAGAAGGGGATGTAGCTTCACACGATGTAGAAGACAATTGGACGTTTCTATGGGACAACCTGCTGAGGGCCACTGACCAGATCTGTGGATAGTGCAAAGTCCCCTCTCGACCCAAAATAACGTGGTGGTGGAACAATATTGTTGACAGGGCAATTAGGGAAAAGAAACAGGCCTGGAAGGACTGGAAGAACGGTGGTAGCAGGGAATTGTATCAGACTGCCAGAAGGGAAGCTAAGCGACAGGTTCATTTAGCCAGAGGGGAAGCAGATAAGAAACAATTTGCCAATGTTCTGCACCATGAAGACCAAAGACTCGAGGTATTTCAGGTTGCAAGACAGTGTGTGAGAGAGAATCGGGATGTCGTGGGAGAGAAATGTGTTCGCATGGATGACGGTACGCTTGCACTAAACGAGGCTGCAAAGAAGGTGGTTTGGAGACGCCACTACGAAAGATTATAATTTTTTTTAAAGAAATACCTACTTGTTTCTTTCTTTTTAAAGTTTAATATTGGTTGATATTTTTTCAATAGAGCATTTTGTTGAATTCTTTTTTGTTTTTCAAGAAATTTTTTTCCCATAAAATATATAAATTGGTATATCCAATAACTTAACACCGCTGTATGCAATGGCTCTATAAGCAATGTATTGGGAGGTGAGAATGGGTTAGATGGGTGCTGATGAAGGGGCAAAAAACCCCAAAATATGACATAAACACTAATTACCCATTTTTGTTTTTGTTCTCATTGTTTACATTTGATGTCTCGATACGAAACGTAACAAAAATCAGTGCCTGCTATAATTTCTATAGAATATATGTAGAAATAACTTTAACAAAATAAAATAAATAGAATACTTGGGCCAGATACAGCCAGTTTAAATGCTAAAGGGTTAAGAGTTTAAGAAACTTAGTTTTCTCTTAAATTTTGAAGATTGTAAAGAAGTAATTCTTCTCCTCTACCTTAACTGCAGGTAAGAGTGGGAATGTTATGTCTCTGCTATTGGGCTTCTAGCTAACCTCTTTTGATCTCTAACCTTAATTAAGCATTTTATTTTCTTTGCTCTGAGTTTAACCTGCAGCTACAGGGGAGATAACTCAGTGACAAATTACAAAAGCAGCTTGGAGAAGGTTAATACATATCTTGAAATTCTATTTCACCATCTAAGGTATTAACCACCATTATACTTTACAAAGTGTTTATTTTAAGCCTCTGAAGGCAACAAAATGTGCCTGCAGCTACGGGGAAGAAAACTCAGAAACTAATTGCAACAGCAACACTAATTCAACAAATTGCTTTTAAGATTTGGAATTCATCTCATAATAAGACTTGTTGGAAAATAAAAATAAAAATATGAATTAAACAAGGTAGTATATAACTAAAACTCATAAAACTGATTAAAATTTATACATTAACTTATATTTGGAGTTCATTTTTTAAAATTCTTTATTTGAATGGTTTTATTTATTTTAAATAATTTTAGGAGTTGGAGTTAAAAGATGAAGAATGTGAAAAACTGTCTAAAGTTCGGGATCAAATGGGTCAGGAATTGGAGGAACTAACAGCTTGCTTATTTGAGGTAATTCTTTTCCTGTCATTCTGATATCTCCATAGATTAAATTTAACCCTTTTGTTACTATATTTCTAACCCTTATATGTTTCAATTAAATTCTGAAATAATTTTGAATTTAGATTGGTATCTAAATTCATAAAATAACTCTCATCTTTTTATTTATCAACATATTAATGTGATTTTTGGAAGACCATTTAACAAAAAAAGGTTCTTAACCAGATTTGCTTCATAATTTTGTCTCAATGTGAATCTAATGATGGGTAAATGCAAATAAATTCGACAAAATATATTATTTAAATTTTGTTTTAACATCAGCATAGAAAATGAGTTATGAGCTAAAATTCAATATGTATACAACAAAATTTTAATTGTGAAAAATTGTGCAAATTACTGGATTATTTATCAGTTGAACTTAATATACATAAGATATGAGTACCATAAAGGTAAAACAGAATGGGACATTAGAATTTGTCTTTGAAGAAAACTAGGAAAGGAAAAATCTGCCATCAACAAAATGAAATAAACTCACTCATATTCATGAATACACTGAAATACATATAATGATTCACAATTCAAATTAATCTAACTTTGTTGTGCATCATATGAGTAAATTAAAATTACAGCTAAATAAAAAGTAAAAATGTGGTAAATTCAAAGCAGAAATATTTATAAATCAAATTTATACAAGCATGGCTGTGTGGTAAGAAGCTTGCTTCCCAACCACCTTGTTCTAGGTTCAGTTCCACTGAGTGGAACCTTGGGCGAGTGTCTTCTTCTATAACCTTGGGTTGATAAAAGCCTTGTAAGTGAATTTGATAGATGAAAACTGAAAGAAGCCCATCATATATATATATATATATATATATATTATTTATATAAGGGGCATTACTACAGAATAATGCCACACACTGGACTTCCCAAAATAAACACATTTAGTACCGAATGCGAGGAAAAACAACCAACAGAAGACCAACTTTCTTTTAAATAACTCAACTATGTATCGACCGACTTCGCGATTACTAGAATGAATCTAGACTCCGCTCATCAGCATAGTATTGTTCAGGAAAACATATATAAATAAACAGAATTCTCACCTTACCAAAAACGAACACTCTCCGTATCCGACCAAGCAAAGATTATACAGATAAACTTCATTCCCTTTGCTTGGTCGGATACGGAGAGTGTTCGTTTTTGGTAAGGTGAGAATTCTGTTTATTTATATATGTTTTCCTGAACAATACTATGCTGATGAGCGGAGTCTAGATTCATTCTAGTAATCGCGAAATTGGTCGATACATAGTTGAGTTATTTAAAAGAAAGTTGGTCTTCTTCTGTTGGTTGTTTTTCCTCGCATTCAGTACTAAATGTGTTTATTTTGGGAAGTCCAGTGTGTGGCATTATTCTGTAGTAATTCCCCTTATATAAATATAAACGAATAATTATATTCTTGGGAATAGAAATGTGAATTTTTTTGCACACTGGCTTCCTGATAAAATTCTTGTAAAAGATTTTTATCCCTTTTTGAATTTATATACATATATATATATATATATATACTTTTGAAGAAAAGCAACAAAAATTCAATAGGTTATAGCAGTATGTACGTTTCGCACACGCTCCATTTATTCATGTAGTGAGAACACTACATAAAATGTACAATGAAAATGTTCTCCTCAGCTGCATAATGGAATTTCATTTTAGAAAGTCATTTTGTAGATGTGTGCAAAAAACAAGAGTAAGAGAAGAAAACATACCATCTTGACTATGCTGCTGTTCAACAGTCTAGTGAATCAAACAAGAATTTAAATTCTATATTATCTAATTGAAGGGGTAGTGTTAAACAGCAGCATAGTCGAGATGGTATGTTTTCTTCTCTTACTCTTGTTTTTTGCACACATCTACAAAATGACTTTCTAAAATGAAATTCCATTATGCAGCTGAGGAGTACATTTTCATTGTACATTTTATGTAGTGTTCTCACTACATGAATAAATGGAGCTTGTACGAAACATACGTACTCCTATAACCTATTGAATTTTTGTTGCTTTTCTTCAAATTTTATTCACCAAATCTCTTGATTTTGTTTTTGGTTTTTACCCTACCAAATTCTGGTGCTTCAAACATTTTAAGTACCACATTTAATCTTTTGATTAAATCTATATTATTATATACATATATATATACTGTATATACTCATGTAAAAGTCAAATTTTTTGGACCTTTTTTAAGTCAAATTTGTGGGGTTGACTATTACATGAGTATTACTTTTGAGGAGCTGAAATTCAAGCTAGAATCTGAAGTACCATATCAGCAGCAGAAGCCCAACTGACTCTAAGCAAATAAAACCCAAAACACAATGAATTACAGTAATATTACCAATTCTATGCATCAAAACACATGTGCTAGTAAATAACAAAACCCTTAAACACGACCACGTAGCTCTTATAAATATTTACATTTTCTTTTTTTATTTGTATCCATCAAACTTAACAGACTAGTTGAGTGAAATCAATTTATATCTCATAATTATGTTATATTACCACCGGTAACGTATCTACCCTATACCAGCATGCCACTACCTACTGTAATATGGTGCATACAGCTGATACCTACTCAGCGTGTTTCACATCATAAGGTAAACAGTATGCTGTGTTCTGTATATATGTTGTGCCCCACAGAAATCAAAAATAAAAGATGCAGGATGTCATGTGCAGTTACCAGTTAATGTCCATAATATGGTGTAGAGTTGTTAATCTGGAGCAGGGATTCCCAAAGTGTGTTCTACGAAACCCCAGGCTTCCCTGAAAGTTATCAGGGGTTCCATGATTTAAAAAATAATGTTGAAGGATTCTATGGCAAAAAAAAGTTTGGGAACTACTGATCTAGCAATTAACTAAATGTTTTTAGGCTTACCGAAGTCATGCCTCCGTACGAATTCATACAGTGATGTTTGCTGTTGTTTGCTGATAGTGCTATCTGTGAAACAGGTTTCTCACCATGTAAGCAGACAAGCGTACGCATGTGTTTATTGTATTTGAAACCTGTTTCTCACCATGTAAACAACAAGTGTATGATGCATGTGTTTATTGTACTTCCAGATGTATGCAGGCTTGCTGCATATTCTGTGCATACATTTTAGCAATAGTGATGTAGCACCCATTAACAGATGTGTAATGTTCACTATTAAATGGTGTATTACTATAAGCACTGAACATGCTGCTACAAGCACAAAGCATTCCACCTATAGAGCAGGCTACAGTAAGGTAGCCGCACAATTTTGTAACAGTATTATTTCTACGCACAGGATAATATGATACCTTGACTCACAAATGTTGTCCTGTTGTTTGTGAAATACTAGGGTCAACTTTTATATGGGGTCTTTGGAAAATTCCCAATATTTTGGCTAAAAATGGGAGTTCAACTTTTACTATTACTTGAGTATATATGGTATATGTAATATGTTTCATCATCACAGTTTAACGTCAGTCTTCCATGCTGGCATGGGTTGGATAGTTTGACAGAAGCCAGCCAAGTAGAAGACTACACCAAGCTACTATGTCTGTTTTGGCATGTTTTTTACAGTTGGATAACCATCCTAACACCAACCACTCTGCAAAGTATACATACATACATACATACATACATACATATGTATATACACATACATACATATACAAGAGACACTGGTAAAGAAGACAAGAAGAAAATCACAAGGGAGATAACCAATATTACAATTATTGGATGTGAAGCAGACGCAAACCAAATGTTAATGGTTTATTCCAGGAGTGGGGAACCCTGCCAATTTTATTGCGCCCACTGGCTGATATACTTGTATGTACAAAATATAGTAAATATTTCAATTATAAAAGTTATACAATATTTGTATGCCTATTTTCAACATAGGTGTGTTTCCACTACAACTTGAAACAGTTAGACTCAAACAGAAAATCCTTGAGTAATTGCCATTTGAATGGAAATTTTGCATTCACTATAAAACACTTATTGCTAAGTTTGTACCACCCACTTGAGATTCAACTACACTAGCTGAAAAATATAGAATACCTCATAATAATATAAATGTCCTAAATTCAGTGGTGGCATTAATGAAGATGTTATGCATTAATTTAATGTGTTAAACTTATCTTTCTTAATGCATATAAAATTATACATTAGATATATACAAGATTTACACAGATACAAGAGTTAGAACTTGTGATCTGCCCAAGGACCTTTTTCTTTGGAAATTTTTGCCTGCTGCACTAAAACGTTTCTACACCCCTAGTTTACTCAGTGTTTGGTGGTCTACTTTTAAATTCTGACAAGATCTATTTCTTGAAATGTGGACAGGCAGAAAAAGTCTCATTCCTCAAATGTTCAGGTTTTTAAGAGACACAAGTTTTCAAGAGAACACACTGGACATTTTTTGGACCAGTTAATATATGATCTAGGTTTCAAGAGGATTTTCCATTTGACACATATGTAGTGACAGCTTATAGCAGACGACTGTTATATGTTCAATGTCTGGAGTTTTATCCACGCATGTGCAGGGACTAGTTCCGGAAGGAATACAGGAAGAGTCTCATGCGCATGCGTAGAGTTCGACACCCAGCTTTGGCGCCTTTTCTCAGTCTCTTCGTTGACTGATCTCCGTCGAGCCAAGACGTCCAACAGATCTCTCTTACATGTCAGCACCAGAGCTTCACAAATAACCACGGAAATCATTCAGAAGGCGTCTCAATAACCGAGGGCGACTAGCTACCGAATTCCCTCCAAGCGTGAACTGAATTCCACTGTAAATAAATATTGTTATGTTGTTCAGAATCTGCGTTCCGTTGTTTCTTCTAGAAATTTAATGTACGGAAGCGGTGTACACCTAATGGTGTATAACCACTTTCCTACACATATATATGTGTATGTGTGTATATGTCTGCATAGTTTCAATAATAATTATTCTTACAAAATATTTATTATTTCTAATCTTTTTAATTGATTTATTTAGATTCATGTTTTATCCTATATTAGTAGGTGTGTATATGTATCCTTCTATATGTCTGTGTATATTTGTACTTGCATAGATGTACTGATATATATTCTTGTATACTTATATATGTATATATCTATATCTGCGTACATTAGTAACTGTATGAATATTTATGTGCAGTTGTTATGGGTGTGCGTGTCTCTCTCTCTCTCTCTCTATACATATATATAAAACTGAGAATGTGTGTGTGTCTGTCTGTCTATATGTGTGCATGACTAAAACTTGAGAACTACCCAGCTGATTTCATTCAAGTTTTACACATGCCTTACTTAGGGTCCATGCAGTATCACCGGCCAAAGAAATTTTTAACTTCTTGTATAATGTGAGCCTGGAGCAATCTCTTATCTCTTCCACTATTTCAGTAGTACGTATCAAAAATCAAACATATCAAAAATCAAAAATCTTCTACTATAGCCTCAAGCCAACCAAAGCCTTGTGAGTGGATTTGGTTGATGGAAACTGGAAGAAGCCTGTTTTTTCGTTGTTCGAAAAAAAGGTCGTTTTCTGTCTTTGTCTTTATGTTTTCATTTCTCATTGTGTTTAACGTTTTTTTGTGATGTCCTGTACCCATATATGCTTGTATGTATACTTATAGATGTCGGTATGTACATATATGTATGGATATATGCATATAATTATATATTATTTATGTTATTGTATGATCGAATGCCACGCATTACCTCCAAGTAAGTTTTATCTTAATATTTTCTACTGCGCACTCAACTACTATTGCAGGGCATTAAAGAGCTGAGGTCCTCTGAAACCGAGGCTGTTGCAGTACCTTGTTCTTATGTGAGATGCAGTGGACGGTACCCTTGGTACCATGCTGTGGCGACCTGTGCGGGCATTCATGTAGTACTTGATGCCAAAGTTTGGTACCAGTCCTTCCAGTATTTTCCATATGTATATTATTACATATTTCCTGCCTGCGCTCTAGGGAGTAGAGACCTAGTGCCTTCAGTCACTCCCTGTAGTTCATCTCTTGGACTGTGGCGATCTTTTTTGTATAGTGACGCTGAATTGCCTCAAGTTCTGCTGTCTGCTTGACACTGTGTGGTGACCACAACTGAGAGTAATAGTCTAGGTGGCTCAGAACAAAAGTCTTCCATAGGGTCAACATGATTGTTTGATCCCTTGTTTGGAATGTCCTCAGTATCCACCCTGCCAGTTGTCTGCACTTTGCTGTCAACTTGACAATGTGCATGTGAAATGATGCATCACTACACATGTTGATGCCCAGGTCTCTTACTGTTTGTGGTTCTGGGATTGCAGTACCTCCAGGTCCTGTGTATGCCAGTTGGGAGGCACTTGTGGCCTTGTAGCGCAGTACTTGAAATTTTTTTGCATTGAACTGCATATTATTTTGCTTTGCCCACTTGTATATTGCATTTAGGTCATTCTGCAGGCTTATGATATCATCAGGATTCTTTATTGCCTGAGATAGTTTTGTGTCATCAGCGTAGCTAGTGACAGTGGCTCTCCGAGTGACCGTGGGCATGTCCACAAGGGCCACTATGAACAGTAGTGGCCCCAGGACAGTTCCTTGCGGAGCACCGCTCAATATTTACATTTCCCTAGATAGTTCTCCATTGGCTGCAACTGTCTGACTTCTACCATTCAGGAAGTCATGCAGCCATTCCCCTAATTTACCAGCTATGCCAAGGTTTCACAGCTTGTGACATATCAAGCCATGATCAACTTTGTCAAAGGGTTTTGCAAAGTCGAGATATATCATATCAATATTTGAATGGTCAAGTAGCTGCTTCAGGACCCAGGCATTTATGTCAACACTGCTTGTATAAATACAAGATTAACTCCCCTCTGCGGTCCCATTATACATAAAACATTCTTCTCCCATTTTTATCGGGTTTAAATCATCTTATTAACTCCCAATTCTAAACTCTAAATTTCCATTTTTCCTTCTTTTCTTCCCTTCTTGCCCAACGTACTGTCTCGTAGCGTTACTACCTCCAACGGTTTTTTCAAATGAGTTCCGTAGCAATATTCTCTAACTACAGTTATCACATTCGGTTAAAATGTCTTACGGTTAAGCTGATTCCTATGTATTTCCCTGAAGAGAAGATTACATCCTTATCAACATCACCTATTCCTTTGGAAGGTACAATTTGTAACCTTTGAAACATATGTTGGAAATAAAAGAATTCATTTAACATATGCGTTTTACTCCATTTACTAAATTTGTATATTTACTCAATTACCCAAAATAACAAGGAGTTTCTACCTCCTAAACAGGAGTTACACCACAGTCATTTTGTGATCTTTGCTATCCTGGTATCTATTAACCAATTTATTTTGTCAGAGTTAATTATTAACTTAGAGAAAATAAATACATATAATAAAATAATATATATATATATATATATATATATATATGTATATTCAAAATCCTATGAAAATGTATATTCCTTTACACTTGTATAGTCAAGTCCCATATTCTGTGTAATTCCATGTTTTGCATGAACAAACATTAAATATTAGTACAACGTTCGTAAATTAGGGAAATAAAACCAGAATATAAGAAATAATTTGAGTTCTGTACTGTTTATGATTCCATCTATTCTCTATTTACATTTAATCAAATATGAGATGAGTTGTGTAATAAAATGTATATTGTACATTTACCTGGAAGCCACTCTGTAGGATGTAAATTGTATAACAAAGCAGGGCCTACTTAAATATATTTTTGAGTATATATTGTCCTTTTGTAGGATTTCTCTTTCTTTTTCTTGCTTGCTTGGATAAGATAATTCAAAAGAAATCTCTTTCATGAATTACTTTGCCAAATAGCTACATTAGATATCTTTCCTAATCAGTGGTAAAATGGTTCTGGTATTCTTTCTCGGGTATATGTAAATTCTATAAGAAGAACAGTTGTCAAAATTCCTATGTTATTTATATATATCTGCTCATTTATGGAGATGAGTATCATGTTATGAACATTGTAGCCACATTCAGAAACAACAGTAACAGTGTAATATCAATATTTTCCCTTCATACCTCATCATTACTATTAGAAATAATAATAAAGTGGTAAAATGACCATCAAGAAGCTTTCTTGACAGACACCAAAACCATCTAGCATACATTGATGTCACCTTACATGGTATGTTAATATTGTTAGACAGCAATATAGAGTTCCGTGGAGCAATCATTTGCATTATTTCTCCCTAGTTGTCTTAGCTGGGCACAGTGTCTGTGTGAGATAACCACATAATGTTCATATTTTATTTCAGTTGGAGGGGTGTTCATGCATATTGCTTCTGTTCTTCTTTCCAATCCTTTTGACAAAATGTAGTCCCTCTTCTTTTCTTTCAGACATTCAGTTTTGGAGAGAATTTTTTGATGAAGTGTAGTTCCATTGTTTTTCAGAACTTTGGGTAATCTCTTGAACATTTGTAATAAGGGAAAGATTTTTAACTTTCCTTCACCACATATTTCTAGATGCTTGCTCAGTGGAATCATGCACAATTCCTCTTGTCAGATATGTTATCTGTGGATCCTTGTATGTTGGCAGAAAGAATTGTTTGTTTCACCAATGTAATTTTCCTTGCAGTCAGGCAAGTAATGCAGTATAAGAAATTCTGTGTCTTGCAGTTCATATCTGCATTTACTTTGAATGAGAATCCACTCATGAATTTTATGTGGGAACCACTTTCTAAATATTTGAAGTTGTTGTTGCATGTTCTATGTTAACTATCTCCACATTCTTTTACAGAGTTCTGACTCTTTCACTGATGTGAATTTTGCTCTTGTGAGGTGTTTATTGAGATATTTTGGCTGGCATCTACTGTCTTGCAAGGGGTTTTTATCAATGAGATTTTTCATTCATTGGTAGGTTTGATTTTATGGTGTGAAAAGTGTTGGCTACCCCAGGATTGTGTGTATTGATAAATGGAATTGTGTGTTCATTAATTTTTTTCCTTTAGTGTCCTTAGTTGTGTGATGCTCAGCTTCATTGCCTTTTTAATTCCATTGTTTATTAATTCTAAGGAGTATTTCTGTTTTGTTAGGAAGCCTTTGACCTTATTGAGTTGGATTTGACAAATTATAGTACAGATACGTCTTGCCATGTTGTATGGGATGTTCCTTTTGATGTGTGAGGGATAGCAAGTGTAGAAATTTAAATACTGGTGTCTGTCCATTTTTGTGTAAAATATGTCTGTTGTGACTGTGGAGTTGTGTATTTTTATGTGAATATCCATGAATGGTAATTCATTGCAACTGGTTTCTGTCGTGAATTTGATGGATGGGGGAAGTGTGTTAAGTATATTATTAAATATTTGTAGGTTTTCATTTGATTTGTCCCAAAAGATGAAGCAGTCATTGAGGAAGCATTTCCATTTTTTAATGACATTTCTTGCAATCATGATTAAAAGCTCTCTCTACCTTCTCACAAAGCTTTTTTTTCCATGTATCTCATGACTAGGTTAGCATATGGGGTTGCAAATTGTGTCCCCATAACCTGCAATTGTCAATGAACTTCCTCTGAGTTGGTCAGGGATAGATATCAAATATCATTTTGATGGAGGACTCTTAAACTTGGCAAGGATTCCATCAAAGAATTCTCTCCAGTACTAAGGGAATCTCAGAACACCAGTATGCCAATGACAATGTGGCACTCATGCTTAGATCTATAAGTTGTCAATAATTTCACTAATGCATATCAACATTTTGAGCTCACTGTAGATAATACAAAAACTCAAGTCTTCTCCCAGGTAGCTCTGAATTCTGCCCTTCTAGACTTCTACATCATCATTTAGGGCATACCATTGGAGCAAGTTAATCCCTTTGCATTTCTTGGAAGTGTGCTCTCTACCAAATGCAATGCCAAGCAAGATGTGGAATAAAGAATTGGATCAGCTTTTGGTAAACTAACAGAACATGTATTTAAAATCAAAGACCTAACTTTGAAGACAAAGATTATGGTCTTTTAAGCAGTTGTCATATCCAAGCTCTTATACGGTTGTGAAACTTGGACTTTGTATTGTTGTGGCATCAAAAAACACAAGTACTTTCATCAACTGAACATCAAATAGTTTGTGTCTCCAATAACTGTGATGGAAGGAGCAAATAATATTGATATCAAATCTCTAATCATCAAACATCATCTTCAATGGGTTGGCCACACCACCAGGATGAATGATAATGACTTCCTCATCAAATCCTCTTCAGTGGCCAATGCAATCACATGTTCTGCATGAAGATTGGCCTCTTTATCTACATTCTCCACCAGCATTAATGGTCCAAATATTTGTCCAGGGAGAGAAATCAATTCTTGGATTTGAGGGATGAGCTGACAACATTCTTACAGTGATACCTCCTAGTTCTACATATGACTTCTTCAGGGTAAATTGGTGCATGACTTCTGTTTTCTGAGTACTGATTGTGAGGCCAAAGTTATTACAGGTAGTGGAAAAGCAGTTCATGCTCTACTACATCTAGGTCTCTGTGAAAGCCTTGAAAAAGTTGCATACTGAATCCTTTTCCACCTTGGTCTTGGACTGTTGCCTCTGCAGGTTGAAGAGTGTGCCATCAGTTCCGAATCTGATCTTGATGCTGGTTTTATTGTCATTGCAGAAGGTATCTGACAGCATTTTTGAGAATATAATGCTGAAAGGCATAGGTGCAACTACACAGCCCTGCTTAACTCTGTCAGTGACTGGGAATGCATCGGAAAAATCATCACTGTCCAATACTCAAGCAAGCACACTGTAATGGAACTGTTACACCATGCTGATGAATTTGTTCAAGCAGCTGAACCTTTCCATGATATTAGAAAGCCTCTCACAACTTACAGTGTTAAAGGCCTTGGTTAAGTCTACAAACATTGTGTATAAGTTCCTATTTTGTTCCTGGTACTTCTGAAGTTGGCATGCAGTAAAGATTATGTCCCATGGCCCTTTCTGAATCCACACTAATTCTCTGGCAGATGCTTGTCTTCTGTGTGCTGAGTGAGGCAGTTAAGGAGGAATATTGTAGAGAATATTGAGAGAAATTCCTTACTAGTTGTCACAGGACTTCCCTTTCTAGAGATAGACAATAGAAATGTCCTTGAGCTCTTTAGGAAAAATTCCCGTTACCGAAAGAGATTGGCAAGCTTCTATGCCAAGACTGGTCACCCTAACTTGTATATTTCAACTGGGATGGAGTCAGGGCCCGGTGCCTTTCTATTCAAAAGAAGCTTAATTGCTTTCTGGACCTTTGCTTCCATTGGAGGCTTTACCACAGAAGTGTTGATGTCACATATTTTGGCATCACACTCTCCAGATCTGTGAACATTGATGATGAAGTTGTAGTAACGCCTGCGCATGTTGGAATGCTTGACGCTCAACTCCCCAACAAATTGTTTTACAGTGAACTGGCAGAAGGCAAGTGCATGCAAGGTGAACAGAAAAAAATGCTTCAAGGATACACTCAAAGCCTCACTGAAGAACTTTGAAATCAACCTCCACTTCCTAACGCCTGGAATGAGCAAAACTGCCCTGCCTGGCAAAGCTGCATGAACAAGACAAAAGTCTAGAAGTACAAAGAAAACGTGAACTAAGCATACATCAGACAGATCAGCCATAGCTGGATGCACCATACCCCATCATCTCACATGTGATGTCCTTGGTTTCCAACAACAATGAGACGCAGTTCCAGGCAGTGGCTCTCATGGCTTCTCATCTAAAATGATTGGCAATGTTATCATGTACATGTTTTGTCTTGGTGCAAAAGATGTGCTACGACAAATATTTTGTTCAATGCCATAGACTTGCTTGTCAGCTGCTTGACCTTAAGCCAGTTGAACATATCCCTTAGTGGCTGACAATATGTGTATCTCTGATCATGGGCAGGAGTAATGGGGTAGGAGTAATGTATTGAATTCTTTGGGATTTTGATAATTTACCTCTGGAAACATGGGTGCTTTGTTCATCATCCTTAACCAGACCTTATTCGGGGACCTTCTGAGCAGAGTGGGTTAACTGACCTGAAGAAAATTCAAACTGGACCCCACCTGCAATGTCATGTGTTGTTTATCTTGATATGAGATCACTGTATCATGCACATATGGTTGAGATGCATGTACTTAGTATACCCTTATCAGACGGTAGTCATGATGGCTATTTTGGCATGCACTGCTCTCTCACTCAATAGTAATAGTAATATTTTTACATATCTAGTATTTGTAATACATTTGCTTTGTAAACTTCTAACGAAAAAATATTATTTTCATTTATCACCTTTACTTGCTTAATTATGTATTTCTATTTAATTGTAGTTATGCTCTAAATATACTTATAGTGTAAATATATTTGTATTATGAAGTTGAAAGTGGCTAATAATTTTATTTTTAATTTCTACAAGGTAATTTCACAAGTCTGAAATAGCTAGCACTACAAAAATTGATAAATTGTTACTATGCCTTTCATGCAATTAAATATATGTATATACATCATCATTATTATGAAATGTATTATTAGTAATAAATTTATGTTGAATTCATATTACAGGAAGCAAACAATATGGTTCAAGAAGCAAATGCACGTCGTTCTCACACAGAGAAACTGTTAAATGAAGCCAATCAAAAGGTAACTTTGAATTATTGTTTTTTGTATTTTGTGTGTCACTAAAATACATTTTGAAATACAGAATTTTCTTTAAAAATGTAATAGCAAACCATAGTTATTAAAATAATGGTTGTTAAATGTTATACTGGGGTAAACTTAAATTTTATTGACAAAGTCTATCCACTGGCTGTTGGTGACATCAGTGCCTGAATAAATACTAATATTCTATGTATCTCTGATGGGAAATACTGCTGTTCCATCTCTACTGGATGCCTGTCACTGAGGAGCCCAAAACATGCCAAAATACATGATCTGGCATTTCTGGCAGACAGTTCTTATCTATCAGTGATCTAAATGCAGATGCTTTTATGCACCACAAGTCAATACAAGAGGTCTTCTCAAGGTGTATAATGCAGTATTCCATGCTCTAACACAACATCTAAGTTAAGATGGAGATAAAGATTGCCTTTTAGTATTAGTACTCCTTTTATCACTATTGTTTTATCCATATATATATCATCATCATCATTGTTTAACGTCCGCTTTCTATGCTAGCATGGGTTGGACGATTTGCCGCAGTACTGGTCAAACCAGATCTCTACACCAGGCTCCAATCTGGTTTGGCACTGGCAATGATCTCGCGCGAAAGTCGTTACACATGCCACGGGCACAAGTGCCAGAAAGGCGACGATGGGCACAGGTGCCGTCACGATTTCGCTTTCGCTTGCCCCAACATGTCTGTGCAAGCAGAGTTTCATGTCCAATGAGGGAGACGATGTTGGCATGGGTGCCAGTCGTCGATTTTAGTTCGATTTCGATTTCACTTGCCTCAACAGGTCTTCGCAAGCGGAGTTTAGTGTCCAATGAAGGAAAAGAACACATAAGTGGGCTGGCTACTCCCCTGGCAGAGGCTTTGGATTTAGGTCTCACTTGGCTTGCCGGGTCTTCTCGCGCACAGCATATTTCCAAAGGTCTCGGTCAGAAGTCATCGCCTCGGTGAGGCCCAATGTTCGAAGGTCTTGCCTCACCACCTCATCCCAGGTCTTCCTGGGCCTACCTCTTCCACTGGTTCCCTCAACTGCTAGGGTGTGGCACTTTTTCACACAACTATCCTCGTCCATTCTCGCCACATCACCATACCAACGAAATCGTCTCTCTTGCACACCACAACTGATGCTTCTTAGGTTCAACTTTTCTCTCAAGGTACTTACATTCTGTCTAGTATGCACACTGACATTACACATCCAACGGAGCATACTGGCTTCATTCCTTGCGAGCTTACGTATGTCCTCAGCAGTTACAGCCCATGTTTCACTGCCATGTAGCATGGTTGTTCGTACGCATGCGTCATACAGTCTGCCTTTTACTCTGAGTGAGAGTCCCTTTGTCGCCAGCAGGGGTAAGAGCTCTCTAAACTTTGCCCAGGCTATTCTTATTCTAGCAGCTACACTTTCAGCGCACCCACCCCCACTACTAACTTGGTCGCCCAGATAGCGGAAGCTATCGACTACCTCTAGTTTTTCACCCTGGAATGAGATAGAAGTTGTTTCCTGTTTGTTTGCAGTCTTTATTGCACCTGAACATCTGCCACAAACAAAAACTAACTTGCTAGTTAACCTGCCTTTGATGTTGCTGCACCTCTTATGTGTCCATAGCTTGCACCGGGTACATCTTATAGAGTTACTACCTACTCCTTTTCTACATACTGAGCAGGGCCATCTACCTGAAGGGGTTTGTGTTTTATCTACCTTCCTACTTATTAGGATTTTGGTTTTAGCTAGGTTGACTCTAAGGCCCTTCAATTCTAGACCTTGCTTCCACACCTGAAACTTCTCCTCTAGTTCTGATAGTGACTCCGCAATTAGGGCAAGGTCATCAGCATAGAGGAGCTCCCAGGGGCAACCTGTCTTGAACTCCTCTGTGATTGCCTGGAGGACTATGGTAAATAAGAGGGGGCTGAGGACGGAACCTTGGTGGACCCCTACCTCTACCCGGAATTCATTGCTGTACTCATTTCCAACCCTCACCTTACTGGCAGCATCTCTGTACATGGCTCGCACAGCTCTCACTAACCATTCTTCTATCCCAAGTTTCCTCATTGACCACCAGATAAGGGATCGGGGGACCCTGTCAAAGGCTTTCTCCATGTCAACGAAAGCCAGGTACAGATGTTTATCCTTAGCTAGGTATTTCTCCTGCAACTGTCTCACTAGAAATAAGGCATCAGTAGTGCTTTTACCTGGCACGAACCCAAACTGCATCTCATCTAAATTGATTCGCTCCCTAATTAGTTGGGCTATGACCCTCTCTGTAACTTTCATAACCTGATCTAACAGCTTGATGCCTCTGTAATTATTTGTATCTAAAGCGTCACCTTTACCTTTGTAGCAGTTGACTATGATGCTGCTACACCAGTCATTGGGTATGACTCCTTCGTGTATCACCTGGTTCGTAATACGGGTGACTAGGCTATAGCCAACACTGCCAGATATTTTGAGCATCTCTGCAGTGATTCCTGATGGGCCAGGGGCTTTCCCGGTCTTCATACTCTTAATTGCTTTATCTACCCTGGTACTATCAACTCGGATAGCTGGTCCCTCTATTGGGTCGACATACGGCAGGCTCTCTTTCTCCCATTCATTCTCTTTATTAAGCAATCTATCGTAGTGGCATCTCCAGACCTCTTTCTTTGCATCCTCATTTAATGCAAGCATACCATCATCCATGCGAACACATTTCTCTCCTACAACATCACTATTCTCTCTCCTACACTGTCTTGCAACACGAAATACCTCGAGTCTTTGGTCCTCACGGCGCAGAACATTGGCAAATCTTTCCTTATCTGCTTCCCCTCTGGCTAAATAAACCTGTCGCCTAGCCTCCCTTCTGGCACATTGGTACAATTCCCTGCTACCACCGTTCTTCTAGTCCTTCCAAGCCTGTTTCTTTTGTCTAATAGCCCTGTCTACCTCCTTGTTCCACCACCACGTTACTCTGGGTCGGGAGGGGACCTTACACCACCCACAAATCTGGTCGGTGGCTTTCAACAGGTTGTCCCGCAGAAATCTCCAATTGTCTTCCACGTTGTATGATGCTATATCCCCTTCTATTTCGTTAAATGCTTCAAGTAACTTGTCTCTAAGTCTCTGTCCGTTTGCAGGGTCTTTAAGCTTCCACACCCTTCTTCTCCAAGCCTGTCTAATTCTGGGCACCCATTTTGCCTTGATCCCAAAGTCGCTAACTACTAATCTATGTTGTGGGGTACATTCTTCGCCAGGGTAGGTTTTGGCATTTATAAGCCGGCCTCTTTCCCTATTTCTGGCGAGGATGTAGTCGATTTGGCTAGAGTGTCTGCCGGAGCGGTAGGTGACTAGGTGACTGGCAGGTTTCCTGAAGTTGGTATTGCAGACCATAAGATCGGTTGCATCACGGAACTCCAGCAGTCTGGTTCCCTCCTCGTTGCGGGAACCGAAGCCATAGCCTCCATGTATGCCATGGAAGCCTCCAGCACGACGTCCGACATGACCGTTGAAGTCTCCAGCCACAAAGAGAAGGTCCCTGTCACTCGTCGACGAGGTAGTTTGCAAGAGGGTGTCATAGAATTGGTCTTTCAGACCATCTGGTAGCCCCGGTTGAGGTGCATAGGCTGAGATGACAGTAGCTAATCTATGATGAAGCACTAGTCTGATCTTAAGTACTCTGTCACTTACTCTAACGACCTCGATTACCTTATCCACCCATTTCTCCGCTAGAAGTATTCCTACGCCCCCGACCCCGTCAGTGTTCCCAGCCCAGAAAATCTTGTAACTGTGTTCTTTGCCTGTGAGGAACCTCGCAGAACCTCCTCTCCATCTTACTTCCTGGATGCAGCACATATCTACGCGTCTCCGTTCAAGCATCTCAACAATTTCACCAGATCTACCTTTCAGCGTGCCGACGTTGAGAGTGCCAATCGTAACAGTATGGGTGTTGGGGGTGTGGGCCTGTAGCCTCGGAAGGGGAAAAGCAGTGTCGTGTACCTGAAAAGAAAACTTGCAATTGGAAGAATTCATAAGCAAAACAGTACCTACAACCTGCAAACATTTCTCAAACTTAATGCGCTACCCAAAGGTAGGGGAGAGGATGGCCAAGGCCACTAGATGGGTTCCGGGAGACAGCCGAGGTTGACAGGATGACAGAGGAATGAACTTCCGGTGGAGGGGGTGGGATGGCGGGTTACCGACAGCGAGTAGATAGGGCTCTTAATTGTAGATTTTAAATATTTGAGAGACAACAATGCATAAATCGTAATTTTTAAAAGAGCAATGAATTCTAGGTGATTAGAATATAACGTAGCATGAATTTAGGAAGCTTAGAAAATGAATAAGCATGAATTTAAGACAACAACTGAATTCAATTGAATTTCATGGAGAGAAACAAGATAAATAATAGAGGGCAAACTAAAGCGCGAAGGTATGAGATGTTTGAGGCCGTAAATAAATAAAAAAATCTCTATCTTATCTGCATCTTGGAGATTTCGTCGTAGTATGTCAGCGAGATAATTTAGAATGGGTTTCTCATTTATATATAGCCAGAACCTGAAGACCTTAAGGAAAAACTACGAGAGAGAGAGAGAGGATGGAGGGGTAGACAGAGGCATGGCGGGAGAAAAGATCATCATCATCATCATATATATATATAAAGAGAGAGAGAGAGGGGGGACCAGTCAAGCAGCACATCACGCTTTAATACTTGGGCTGAGAAATCAACACTTAAAAGCCATAATTTTAAGGAGCGATAAGAATTTTTGAATAAAGGAAAATGGGTAGGGGTGGGTAGGTACCGCCAGCGAGTATATAGGGCTCTTAATTGTAGATTTTAAATATTTGAGAGACAACAATGCATAAATCGTAATTTTTAAAAGAGCAATGAATTCTAGGTGATTAGAATATAACGTAGCATGAATTTAGGAAGCTTAGAAAATGAATAAGCATGAATTTAAGACAACAACTGAATTCAATTGAATTTCATGGAGAGAAACAAGATAAATAATAGAGGGCAAACGAAAGCGCGAAGGTATGAGATGTTTGAGGCCGTAAATAAATAAAAAAATCTCTATCTTATCTGCATCTTGGAGTTTTCGTCGTAGTATGTCAGCGAGATAATTTAGAATGGGTTTCTCATTTATATATAGCCAGAACCTGAAGACCTTAAGGAAAAACTACGAGAGAGAGAGAGAGAGAGGATGGAGGGGTAGACAGAGGCATGGCGGGAGAAAAGATCATCATCATCATCATATATATATATAAAGAGAGAGAGAGGGGGGGACCAGTCAAGCAGCACGTCACGCTGTAATTCTTGGGCTGAGAAATCAACACTTAAAAGCCATAATTTTAAGGAGCGATAAGAATTTTTGAATAAAGGAAAATGGGTAGGGGTGGGTAGGTACCGCCAGCGAGTAGATAGGGCTCTTAATTGTAGATTTTAAATATTTGAGAGACGACAATGCATAAATCGTAATTTTTAAAAGAGCAATGAATTCTAGGTGATTAGAATATAACGTAGCATGAATTTAGGAAGCTTAGAAAATGAATAAGCATGAATTTAAGACAACAACTGAATTCAATTGAATTTCATGGAGAGAAACAAGATAAATAATAGAGGGCAAACTAAAGTGCGAACGTATGAGATGTTTGAGGCCGTAAATAAATAAAAAAATCTCTATCTTATCTGCATCTTGGAGATTTCGTCGTAGTATGTCAGCGAGATAATTTAGAATGGGTTTCTCATTTATATATAGCCAGGACCTGAAGACCTTAAGGAAAAACTACGAGAGAGAGAGAGAGAGGATGGAGGGGTAGACAGAGGCATGGCGGGAGAAAAGATCATCATCATCATCATATATATATATAAAGAGAGAGAGAGAGGGGGGACCAGTCAAGCAGCACATCACGCTGTAATTCTTGGGCTGAGAAATCAACACTTAAAAGCCATAATTTTAAGGAGCGATAAGAATTTTTGAATAAAGGAAAATGGGTAGGGGTGGGTAGGTACCGCCAGCGAGTAGATAGGGCTCTTAATTGTAGATTTTAAATATTTGAGAGACAACAATGCATAAATCGTAATTTTTAAAAGAGCAATGAATTCTAGGTGATTAGAATATAACGTAGCATGAATTTAGGAAGCTTAGAAAATGAATAAGCATGAATTTAAGACAACAACTGAATTCAATTGAATTTCATGGAGAGAAACAAGATAAATAAAAGAGGGCAAACTAAAGCGCGAAGGTATGAGATGTTTGAGGCCGTAAATAAAAAAAAAAATCTCTATCTTATCTGCATCTTGGAGATTTCGTCGTAGTATGTCAGCGAGATAATTTAGAATGGGTTTCTCATTTATATATAGCCAGAACCTGAAGACCTTAAGGAAAAACTACGAGAGAGAGAGAGAGGATGGAGGGGTAGACAGAGGCATGGCGGGAGAAAAGATCATCATCATCATCATATATATATATAAAGAGAGAGAGAGAGGGGGGACCAGTCAAGCAGCACATCACGCTGTAATTCTTGGGCTGAGAAATCAACACTTAAAAGCCATAATTTTAAGGAGCGATAAGAATTTTTGAATAAAGGAAAATGGGTAGGGGTGGGTAGGTACCGCCAGCGAGCAGATAGGGCTCTTAATTGTAGATTTTAAATATTTGAGAGACGACAATGCATAAATCGTAATTTTTAAAAGAGCAATGAATTCTAAGTGATTAGAATATAACGTAGCATGAATTTAGGAAGCTTAGAAAATGAATAAGCATGAATTTAAGACAACAACTGAATTCAATTGAATTTCATGGAGAGAAACAAGATAAATAATAGAGGGCAAACTAAAGCGCGAAGGTATGAGATGTTTGAGGCCGTAAATAAATAAAAAAATCTCTATCTTATCTGCATCTTGGAGATTTCGTCGTAGTATGTCAGCGAGATAATTTAGAATGGGTTTCTCATTTATATATCGCCAGAACCTGAAGACCTTAAGGAAAAACTACGAGAGAGAGAGAGAGAGGATGGAGGGGTAGACAGAGGCATGGCGGGAGAAAAGATCATCATCATCATCATATATATATATAAAGAGAGAGAGAGAGGGGGGACCAGTCAAGCAGCACATCACGCTGTAATTCTTGGGCTGAGAAATCAACACTTAAAAGCCATAATTTTAAGGAGCGATAAGAATTTTTGAATAAAGGAAAATGGGTAGGGGTGGGTAGGTACCGCCAGCGAGTAGATAGGGCTCTTAATTGTAGATTTTAAATATTTGAGAGACGACAATGCATAAATCGTAATTTTTAAAAGAGCAATGAATTCTAAGTGATTAGAATATAACGTAGCATGAATTTAGGAAGCTTAGAAAATGAATAAGCATGAATTTAAGACAACAACTGAATTCAATTGAATTTCATGGAGAGAAACAAGATAAATAATAGAGGGCAAACTAAAGCGCGAAGGTATGAGATGTTTGAGGCCGTAAATAAATAAAAAAATCTCTATCTTATCTGCATCTTGGAGATTTCGTCGTAGTATGTCAGCGAGATAATTTAGAATGGGTTTCTCATTTATATATCGCCAGAACCTGAAGACCTTAAGGAAAAACTACGAGAGAGAGAGAGAGAGGATGGAGGGGTAGACAGAGGCATGGCGGGAGAAAAGATCATCATCATCATCATATATATATATAAAGAGAGAGAGAGAGGGGGGACCAGTCAAGCAGCACATCACGCTGTAATTCTTGGGCTGAGAAATCAACACTTAAAAGCCATAATTTTAAGGAGCGATAAGAATTTTTGAATAAAGGAAAATGGGTAGGGGTGGGTAGGTACCGCCAGCGAGTAGATAGGGCTCTTAATTGTAGATTTTAAATATTTGAGAGACAACAATGCATAAATCGTAATTTTTAAAAGAGCAATGAATTCTAGGTGATTAGAATATAACGTAGCATGAATTTAGGAAGCTTAGAAAATGAATAAGCATGAATTTAAGACAACAACTGAATTCAATTGAATTTCATCGAGAGAAACAAGATAAATAATAGAGGGCAAACTAAAGCGCGAAGGTATGAGATGTTTGAGGCCGTAAATAAATAAAAAAATCTCTATCTTATCTGCATCTTGGAGATTTCGTCGTAGTATGTCAGCGAGATAATTTAGAATGGGTTTCTCATTTATATATAGCCAGAACCTGAAGACCTTAAGGAAAAACTACGAGGGAGAGAGAGGATGGAGGGGTAGACAGAGGCATGGCGGGAGAAAAGATCATCATCATCATCATATATATATATAAAGAGAGAGAGAGAGGGGGAACCAGTCAAGTAGCACATCACGCTGTAATTCTTGGGCTGAGAAATCAACACTTAAAAGCCATAATTTTAAGGAGCGATAAGAATTTTTGACTAAAGGAAAATGGGTAGGGGTGGGTAGGTACCGCCAGCGAGTAGATAGGGCTCTTAATTGTAGATTTTAAATATTTGAGAGACAACAATGCATAAATCGTAATTTTTAAAAGAGCAATGAATTCTAGGTGATTAGAATATAACGTAGCATGAATTTAGGAAGCTTAGAAAATGAATAAGCATGAATTTAAGACAACAACTGAATTCAATTGAATTTCATGGAGAGAAACAAGATAAATAATAGAGGGCAAACTAAAGCGCGAAGGTATGAGATGTTTGAGGCCGTAAATAAATAAAAAAATCTCTATCTTATCTGCATCTTGGAGATTTCGTCGTAGTATGTCAGCGAGATAATTTAGAATGGGTTTCTCATTTATATATAGCCAGAACCTGAAGACCTTAAGGAAAAACTACGAGAGAGAGAGAGAGAGGATGGAGGGGTAGACAGAGGCATGGCGGGAGAAAAGATCATCATCATCATCATCATCATATATATATATAAAGAGAGAGAGAGAGGGGGGACCAGTCAAGCAGCACATCACGCTGTAATTCTTGGGCTGAGAAATCAACACTTAAAAGCCATAATTTTAAGGAGCGATAAGAATTTTTGAATAAAGGAAAATGGGTAGGGGTGGGTAGGTACCGCCAGCGAGTAGATAGGGCTCTTAATTGTAGATTTTAAATATTTGAGAGACAACAATGCATAAATCGTAATTTTTAAAAGAGCAATGAATTCTAGGTGATTAGAATATAACGTAGCATGAATTTAGGAAGCTTAGAAAATGAATAAGCATGAATTTAAGACAACAACTGAATTCAATTGAATTTCATGGAGAGAAACAAGATAAATAATAGAGGGCAAACTAAAGCGCGAAGGTATGAGATGTTTGAGGCCGTAAAGAAATAAAAAAATCTCTATCTTATCTGCATCTTGGAGATTTCGTCGTAGTATGTCAGCGAGATAATTTAGAATGGGTTTCTCATTTATATATAGCCAGAACCTGAAGACCTTAAGGAAAAACTACGAGAGAGAGAGAGAGGATGGAGGGGTAGACAGAGGCATGGCGGGAGAAAAGATCATCATCATCATCATCATATATATATATAAAGAGAGAGAGAGAGGGGGGACCAGTCAAGTAGCACATCACGCTGTAATTCTTGGGCTGAGAAATCAACACTTAAAAGCCATAATTTTAAGGAGCGATAAGAATTTTTGAATAAAGGAAAATGGGTAGGGGTGGGTAGGTACCGCCAGCGAGTAGATAGGGCTCTTAATTGTAGATTTTAAATATTTGAGAGACAACAATGCATAATTCGTAATTTTTAAAAGAGCAATGAATTCTAGGTGATTAGAATATAACGTAGCATGAATTTAGGAAGCTTAGAAAATGAATAAGCATGAATTTAAGACAACAACTGAATTCAATTGAATTTCATGGAGAGAAACAAGATAAATAATAGAGGGCAAACTAAAGCGCGAAGGTATGAGATGTTTGAGGCCGTAAATAAATAAAAAAATCTCTATCTTATCTGCATCTTGGAGATTTCGTCGTAGTATGTCAGCGAGATAATTTAGAATGGGTTTCTCATTTATATATAGCCAGAACCTGAAGACCTTAAGGAAAAACTACGAGAGAGAGAGAGAGGATGGAGGGGTAGACAGAGGCATGGCGGGAGAAAAGATCATCATCATCATCATATATATATATAAAGAGAGAGAGAGAGGGGGGACCAGTCAAGTAGCACGTCGCGCTGTAATTCTTGGGCTGAGAAATCAACACTTAAAAGCGATAATTTTAAGGAGCGATAAGAATTTTTGAATAAAGGAAAATGGGTAGGGGTGGGTAGGTACCGCCAGCGAGTAGATAGGGCTCTTAATTGTAGATTTTAAATATTTGAGAGACAACAATGCATAAATCGTAATTTTTAAAAGAGCAATGAATTCTAGGTGATTAGAATATAACGTAGCATGAATTTAGGAAGCTTAGAAAATGAATAAGCATGAATTTAAGACAACAACTGAATTCAATTGAATTTCATGGAAAGAAACAAGATAAATAATAGAGGGCAAACTAAAGCGCGAAGGTATGATATGTTTGAGGCCGTAAATAAATAAAAAAATCTCTATCTTATTTGCATCTTGGAGATTTCGTCGTAGTATGTCAGCGAGATAATTTAGAATGGGTTTCTCATTTATATATAGCCAGAACCTGAAGACCTTAAGGAAAAACTACGAGAGAGAGAGAGAGGATGGAGGGGTAGACAGAGGCATGGCGGGAGAAAAGATCATCATCATCATCATATATATATATAAAGAGAGAGAGAGAGGGGGGACCAGTCAAGCAGCACATCACGCTGTAATTCTTGGGCTGAGAAATCAACACTTAAAAGCCATAATTTTAAGGAGCGATAAGAATTTTTGAATAAAGGAAAATGGGTAGGGGTGGGTAGGTACCGCCAGCGAGTAGATAGGGCTCTTAATTGTAGATTTTAAATATTTGAGAGACAACAATGCATAAATCGTAACTTTTAAAAGAGCAATGAATTCTAGGTGATTAGAATATAACGTAGCATGAATTTAGGAAGCTTAGAAAATGAATAAGCATGAATTTAAGACAACAACTGAATTCAATTGAATTTCATGGAGAGAAACAAGATAAATAATAGAGGGCAAACTAAAGCGCGAAGGTATGAGATGTTTGAGGCCGTAAATAAATTAAAAAATCTCTATCTTATCTGCATCTTGGAGATTTCGTCGTAGTATGTCAGCGAGATAATTTAGAATGGGTTTCTCATTTATATATAGCCAGAACCTGAAGACCTTAAGGAAAAACTACGAGAGAGAGAGAGAGAGGATGGAGGGGTAGACAGAGGCATGGCGGGAGAAAAGATCATCATCATCATCATATATATATATAAAGAGAGAGAGAGAGGGGGGACCAGTCAAGCAGCACATCACGCTGTAATTCTTGGGCTGAGAAATCAACACTTAAAAGCCATAATTTTAAGGAGCGATAAGAATTTTTGAATAAAGGAAAATGGGTAGGGGTGGGTAGGTACCGCCAGCGAGTAGATAGGGCTCTTAATTGTAGATTTTAAATATTTGAGAGACAACAATGCATAAATCGTAATTTTTAAAAGAGCAATGAATTCTAGGTGATTAGAATATAACGTAGCATGAATTTAGGAAGCTTAGAAAATGAATAAGCATGAATTTAAGACAACAACTGAATTCAATTGAATTTCATGGAGAGAAACAAGATAAATAATAGAGGGCAAACTAAAGCGCGAAGGTATGAGATGTTTGAGGCCGTAAATAAAAAAAAAAATCTCTATCTTATCTGCATCTTGGAGATTTCGTCGTAGTATGTCAGCGAGATAATTTAGAATGGGTTTCTCATTTATATATAGCCAGAACCTGAAGACCTTAAGGAAAAACTACGAGAGAGAGAGAGAGGATGGAGGGGTAGACAGAGGCATGGCGGGAGAAAAGATCATCATCATCATCATATATATATATAAAGAGAGAGAGAGAGGGGGGACCAGTCAAGCAGCACATCACGCTGTAATTCTTGGGCTGAGAAATCAACACTTAAAAGCCATAATTTTAAGGAGCGATAAGAATTTTTGAATAAAGGAAAATGGGTAGGGGTGGGTAGGTACCGCCAGCGAGTAGATAGGGCTCTTAATTGTAGATTTTAAATATTTGAGAGACGACAATGCATAAATCGTAATTTTTAAAAGAGCAATGAATTCTAAGTGATTAGAATATAACGTAGCATGAATTTAGGAAGCTTAGAAAATGAATAAGCATGAATTTAAGACAACAACTGAATTCAATTGAATTTCATGGAGAGAAACAAGATAAATAATAGAGGGCAAACTAAAGCGCGAAGGTATGAGATGTTTGAGGCCGTAAATAAAAAAAAAATCTCTATCTTATCTGCATCTTGGAGATTTCGTCGTAGTATGTCAGCGAGATAATTTAGAATGGGTTTCTCATTTATATATCGCCAGAACCTGAAGACCTTAAGGAAAAACTACGAGAGAGAGAGAGAGAGGATGGAGGGGTAGACAGAGGCATGGCGGGAGAAAAGATCATCATCATATATATATATAAAGAGAGAGAGAGAGGGGGGACCAGTCAAGCAGCACATCACGCTGTAATTCTTGGGCTGAGAAATCAACACTTAAAAGCCATAATTTTAAGGAGCGATAAGAATTTTTGAATAAAGGAAAATGGGTAGGGGTGGGTAGGTACCGCCAGCGAGTAGATAGGGCTCTTAATTGTAGATTTTAAATATTTGAGAGACAACAATGCATAAATCGTAATTTTTAAAAGAGCAATGAATTCTAGGTGATTAGAATATAACGTAGCATGAATTTAGGAAGCTTAGAAAATGAATAAGCATGAATTTAAGACAACAACTGAATTCAATTGAATTTCATGGAGAGAAACAAGATAAATAATAGAGGGCAAACTAAAGCGCGAAGGTATGAGATGTTTGAGGCCGTAAATAAATAAAAAAATCTCTATCTTATCTGCATCTTGGAGATTTCGTCGTAGTATGTCAGCGAGATAATTTAGAATGGGTTTCTCATTTATATATAGCCAGAACCTGAAGACCTTAAGGAAAAACTACGAGGGAGAGAGAGGATGGAGGGGTAGACAGAGGCATGGCGGGAGAAAAGATCATCATCATCATCATATATATATATATAAAGAGAGAGAGAGAGGGGGAACCAGTCAAGTAGCACATCACGCTGTAATTCTTGGGCTGAGAAATCAACACTTAAAAGCCATAATTTTAAGGAGCGATAAGAATTTTTGAATAAAGGAAAATGGGTAGGGGTGGGTAGGTACCGCCAGCGAGTAGATAGGGCTCTTAATTGTAGATTTTAAATATTTGAGAGACAACAATGCATAAATCGTAATTTTTAAAAGAGCAATGAATTCTAGGTGATTAGAATATAACGTAGCATGAATTTAGGAAGCTTAGAAAATGAATAAGCATGAATTTAAGACAACTGAATTCAATTGAATTTCATGGAGAGAAACAAGATAAATAATAGAGGGCAAACTAAAGCGCGAAGGTATGAGATGTTTGAGGCCGTAAATAAATAAAAAAATCTCTATCTTATCTGCATCTTGGAGTTTTCGTCGTAGTATGTCAGCGAGATAATTTAGAATGGGTTTCTCATTTATATATAGCCAGAACCTGAAGACCGTAAGGAAAAACTACGAGAGAGAGAGAGAGGATGGAGGGGTAGACAGAGGCATGGCGGGAGAAAAGATCATCATCATCATCATATATATATATAAAGAGAGAGAGGGAGGGGGGACCAGTCAAGCAGCACATCACGCTGTAATTCTTGGGCTGAGAAATCAACACTTAAAAGCCATAATTTTAAGGAGCGATAAGAATTTTTGAATAAAGGAAAATGGGTAGGGGTGGGTAGGTACCGCCAGCGAGTAGATAGGGCTCTTAATTGTAGATTTTAAATATTTGAGAGACGACAATGCATAAATCGTAATTTTTAAAAGAGCAATGAATTCTAAGTGATTAGAATATAACGTAGCATGAATTTAGGAAGCTTAGAAAATGAATAAGCATGAATTTAAGACAACAACTGAATTCAATTGAATTTCATGGAGAGAAACAAGATAAATAATAGAGGGCAAACTAAAGCGCGAAGGTATGAGATGTTTGAGGCCGTAAATAAATAAAAAAATCTCTATCTTATCTGCATCTTGGAGATTTCGTCGTAGTATGTCAGCGAGATAATTTAGAATGGGTTTCTCATTTATATATCGCCAGAACCTGAAGACCTTAAGGAAAAACTACGAGGGAGAGAGAGGATGGAGGGGTAGACAGAGGCATGGTGGGAGAAAAGATCATCATCATCATCATATATATATATAAAGAGAGAGAGAGAGGGGGAAACAGTCAAGTAGCACATCACGCTGTAATTCTTGGGCTGAGAAATCAACACTTAAAAGCCATAATTTTAAGGAGCGATAAGAATTTTTGACTAAAGGAAAATGGGTAGGGGTGGGTAGGTACCGCCAGCGAGTAGATAGGGCTCTTAATTGTAGATTTTAAATATTTGAGAGACAACAATGCATAAATCGTAATTTTTAAAAGAGCAATGAATTCTAGGTGATTAGAATATAACGTAGCATGAATTTAGGAAGCTTAGAAAATGAATAAGCATGAATTTAAGACAACAACTGAATTCAATTGAATTTCATGGAGAGAAACAAGATAAATAATAGAGGGCAAACTAAAGCGCGAAGGTATGAGATGTTTGAGGCCGTAAATAAATAAAAAAATCTCTATCTTATCTGCATCTTGGAGATTTCGTCGTAGTATGTCAGCGAGATAATTTAGAATGGGTTTCTCATTTATATATAGCCAGAACCTGAAGACCTTAAGGAAAAACTACGAGAGAGAGAGAGAGGATGGAGGGGTAGACAGAGGCATGGCGGGAGAAAAGATCATCATCATCATCATATATATATATAAAGAGAGAGAGAGAGGGGGGACCAGTCAAGTAGCACATCACGCTGTAATTCTTGGGCTGAGAAATCAACACTTAAAAGCCATAATTTTAAGGAGCGATAAGAATTTTTGAATAAAGGAAAATGGGTAGGGGTGGGTAGGTACCGCCAGCGAGTAGATAGGGCTCTTAATTGTAGATTTTAAATATTTGAGAGACAACAATGCATAATTCGTAATTTTTAAAAGAGCAATGAATTCTAGGTGATTAGAATATAACGTAGCATGAATTTAGGAAGCTTAGAAAATGAATAAGCATGAATTTAAGACAACAACTGAATTCAATTGAATTTCATGGAGAGAAACAAGATAAATAATAGAGGGCAAACTAAAGCGCGAAGGTATGAGATGTTTGAGGCCGTAAATAAATAAAAAAATCTCTATCTTATCTGCATCTTGGAGATTTCGTCGTAGTATGTCAGCGAGATAATTTAGAATGGGTTTCTCATTTATATATAGCCAGAACCTGAAGACCTTAAGGAAAAACTACGAGAGAGAGAGAGAGGATGGAGGGGTAGACAGAGGCATGGCGGGAGAAAAGATCATCATCATCATCATATATATATATAAAGAGAGAGAGAGAGGGGGGACCAGTCAAGTAGCACGTCGCGCTGTAATTCTTGGGCTGAGAAATCAACACTTAAAAGCGATAATTTTAAGGAGCGATAAGAATTTTTGAATAAAGGAAAATGGGTAGGGGTGGGTAGGTATCGCCAGCGAGTAGATAGGGCTCTTAATTGTAGATTTTAAATATTTGAGAGACAACAATGCATAAATCGTAATTTTTAAAAGAGCAATGAATTCTAGGTGATTAGAATATAACGTAGCATGAATTTAGGAAGCTTAGAAAATGAATAAGCATGAATTTAAGACAACAACTGAATTCAATTGAATTTCATGGAAAGAAACAAGATAAATAATAGAGGGCAAACTAAAGCGCGAAGGTATGATATGTTTGAGGCCGTAAATAAATAAAAAAATCTCTATCTTATTTGCATCTTGGAGATTTCGTCGTAGTATGTCAGCGAGATAATTTAGAATGGGTTTCTCATTTATATATAGCCAGAACCTGAAGACCTTAAGGAAAAACTACGAGAGAGAGAGAGAGGATGGAGGGGTAGACAGAGGCATGGCGGGAGAAAAGATCATCATCATCATCATATATATATATAAAGAGAGAGAGAGAGGGGGGACCAGTCAAGTAGCACGTCGCGCTGTAATTCTTGGGCTGAGAAATCAACACTTAAAAGCGATAATTTTAAGGAGCGATAAGAATTTTTGAATAAAGGAAAATGGGTAGGGGTGGGTAGGTATCGCCAGCGAGTAGATAGGGCTCTTAATTGTAGATTTTAAATATTTGAGAGACAACAATGCATAAATCGTAATTTTTAAAAGAGCAATGAATTCTAGGTGATTAGAATATAACGTAGCATGAATTTAGGAAGCTTAGAAAATGAATAAGCATGAATTTAAGACAACAACTGAATTCAATTGAATTTCATGGAAAGAAACAAGATAAATAATAGAGGGCAAACTAAAGCGCGAAGGTATGATATGTTTGAGGCCGTAAATAAATAAAAAAATCTCTATCTTATTTGCATCTTGGAGATTTCGTCGTAGTATGTCAGCGAGATAATTTAGAATGGGTTTCTCATTTATATATAGCCAGAACCTGAAGACCTTAAGGAAAAACTACGAGAGAGAGAGAGAGGATGGAGGGGTAGACAGAGGCATGGCGGGAGAAAAGATCATCATCATATATATATATAAAGAGAGAGAGAGAGGGGGGACCAGTCAAGCAGCACATCACGCTGTAATTCTTGGGCTGAGAAATCAACACTTAAAAGCCATAATTTTAAGGAGCGATAAGAATTTTTGAATAAAGGAAAATGGGTAGGGGTGGGTAGGTACCGCCAGCGAGTAGATAGGGCTCTTAATTGTAGATTTTAAATATTTGAGAGACAACAATGCATAAATCGTAATTTTTAAAAGAGCAATGAATTCTAGGTGATTAGAATATAACGTAGCATGAATTTAGGAAGCTTAGAAAATGAATAAGCATGAATTTAAGACAACAACTGAATTCAATTGAATTTCATGGAGAGAAACAAGATAAATAATAGAGGGCAAACTAAAGCGCGAAGGTATGAGATGTTTGAGGCCGTAAATAAATAAAAAAATCTCTATCTTATCTGCATCTTGGAGATTTCGTCGTAGTATGTCAGCGAGATAATTTAGAATGGGTTTCTCATTTATATATAGCCAGAACCTGAAGACCTTAAGGAAAAACTACGAGGGAGAGAGAGGATGGAGGGGTAGACAGAGGCATGGCGGGAGAAAAGATCATCATCATCATCATATATATATATATAAAGAGAGAGAGAGAGGGGGAACCAGTCAAGTAGCACATCACGCTGTAATTCTTGGGCTGAGAAATCAACACTTAAAAGCCATAATTTTAAGGAGCGATAAGAATTTTTGAATAAAGGAAAATGGGTAGGGGTGGGTAGGTACCGCCAGCGAGTAGATAGGGCTCTTAATTGTAGATTTTAAATATTTGAGAGACAACAATGCATAAATCGTAATTTTTAAAAGAGCAATGAATTCTAGGTGATTAGAATATAACGTAGCATGAATTTAGGAAGCTTAGAAAATGAATAAGCATGAATTTAAGACAACTGAATTCAATTGAATTTCATGGAGAGAAACAAGATAAATAATAGAGGGCAAACTAAAGCGCGAAGGTATGAGATGTTTGAGGCCGTAAATAAATAAAAAAATCTCTATCTTATCTGCATCTTGGAGTTTTCGTCGTAGTATGTCAGCGAGATAATTTAGAATGGGTTTCTCATTTATATATAGCCAGAACCTGAAGACCGTAAGGAAAAACTACGAGAGAGAGAGAGGATGGAGGGGTAGACAGAGGCATGGCGGGAGAAAAGATCATCATCATCATCATATATATATATAAAGAGAGAGAGAGAGGGGGGACCAGTCAAGCAGCACATCACGCTGTAATTCTTGGGCTGAGAAATCAACACTTAAAAGCCATAATTTTAAGGAGCGATAAGAATTTTTGAATAAAGGAAAATGGGTAGGGGTGGGTAGGTACCGCCAGCGAGTAGATAGGGCTCTTAATTGTAGATTTTAAATATTTGAGAGACGACAATGCATAAATCGTAATTTTTAAAAGAGCAATGAATTCTAAGTGATTAGAATATAACGTAGCATGAATTTAGGAAGCTTAGAAAATGAATAAGCATGAATTTAAGACAACAACTGAATTCAATTGAATTTCATGGAGAGAAACAAGATAAATAATAGAGGGCAAACTAAAGCGCGAAGGTATGAGATGTTTGAGGCCGTAAATAAATAAAAAAATCTCTATCTTATCTGCATCTTGGAGATTTCGTCGTAGTATGTCAGCGAGATAATTTAGAATGGGTTTCTCATTTATATATCGCCAGAACCTGAAGACCTTAAGGAAAAACTACGAGGGAGAGAGAGGATGGAGGGGTAGACAGAGGCATGGTGGGAGAAAAGATCATCATCATCATCATATATATATATAAAGAGAGAGAGAGAGGGGGAACCAGTCAAGTAGCACATCACGCTGTAATTCTTGGGCTGAGAAATCAACACTTAAAAGCCATAATTTTAAGGAGCGATAAGAATTTTTGACTAAAGGAAAATGGGTAGGGGTGGGTAGGTACCGCCAGCGAGTAGATAGGGCTCTTAATTGTAGATTTTAAATATTTGAGAGACAACAATGCATAAATCGTAATTTTTAAAAGAGCAATGAATTCTAGGTGATTAGAATATAACGTAGCATGAATTTAGGAAGCTTAGAAAATGAATAAGCATGAATTTAAGACAACAACTGAATTCAATTGAATTTCATGGAGAGAAACAAGATAAATAATAGAGGGCAAACTAAAGCGCGAAGGTATGAGATGTTTGAGGCCGTAAATAAATAAAAAAATCTCTATCTTATCTGCATCTTGGAGTTTTCGTCGTAGTATGTCAGCGAGATAATTTAGAATGGGTTTCTCATTTATATATAGCCAGAACCTGAAGACCTTAAGGAAAAACTACGAGAGAGAGAGAGAGGATGGAGGGGTAGACAGAGGCATGGCGGGAGAAAAGATCATCATCATCATCATATATATATATAAAGAGAGAGAGAGAGGGGGGACCAGTCAAGCAGCACATCACGCTGTAATTCTTGGGCTGAGAAATCAACACTTAAAAGCCATAATTTTAAGGAGCGATAAGAATTTTTGAATAAAGGAAAATGGGTAGGGGTGGGTAGGTACCGCCAGCGAGTAGATAGGGCTCTTAATTGTAGATTTTAAATATTTGAGAGACAACAATGCATAAATCGTAATTTTTAAAAGAGCAATGAATTCTAGGTGATTAGAATATAACGTAGCATGAATTTAGGAAGCTTAGAAAATGAATAAGCATGAATTTAAGACAACAACTGAATTCAATTGAATTTCATGGAGAGAAACAAGATAAATAATAGAGGGCAAACTAAAGCGCGAAGGTATGAGATGTTTGAGGCCGTAAATAAATAAAAAAATCTCTATCTTATCTGCATCTTGGAGATTTCGTCGTAGTATGTCAGCGAGATAATTTAGAATGGGTTTCTCATTTATATATCGCCAGAACCTGAAGACCTTAAGGAAAAACTACGAGGGAGAGAGAGGATGGAGGGGTAGACAGAGGCATGGTGGGAGAAAAGATCATCATCATCATCATATATATATATAAAGAGAGAGAGAGAGGGGGAACCAGTCAAGTAGCACATCACGCTGTAATTCTTGGGCTGAGAAATCAACACTTAAAAGCCATAATTTTAAGGAGCGATAAGAATTTTTGACTAAAGGAAAATGGGTAGGGGTGGGTAGGTACCGCCAGCGAGTAGATAGGGCTCTTAATTGTAGATTTTAAATATTTGAGAGACAACAATGCATAAATCGTAATTTTTAAAAGAGCAATGAATTCTAGGTGATTAGAATATAACGTAGCATGAATTTAGGAAGCTTAGAAAATGAATAAGCATGAATTTAAGACAACAACTGAATTCAATTGAATTTCATGGAGAGAAACAAGATAAATAATAGAGGGCAAACTAAAGCGCGAAGGTATGAGATGTTTGAGGCCGTAAATAAATAAAAAAATCTCTATCTTATCTGCATCTTGGAGTTTTCGTCGTAGTATGTCAGCGAGATAATTTAGAATGGGTTTCTCATTTATATATAGCCAGAACCTGAAGACCTTAAGGAAAAACTACGAGAGAGAGAGAGAGGATGGAGGGGTAGACAGAGGCATGGCGGGAGAAAAGATCATCATCATCATCATATATATATATAAAGAGAGAGAGAGAGGGGGGACCAGTCAAGCAGCACATCACGCTGTAATTCTTGGGCTGAGAAATCAACACTTAAAAGCCATAATTTTAAGGAGCGATAAGAATTTTTGAATAAAGGAAAATGGGTAGGGGTGGGTAGGTACCGCCAGCGAGTAGATAGGGCTCTTAATTGTAGATTTTAAATATTTGAGAGACAACAATGCATAAATCGTAACTTTTAAAAGAGCAATGAATTCTAGGTGATTAGAATATAACGTAGCATGAATTTAGGAAGCTTAGAAAATGAATAAGCATGAATTTAAGACAACAACTGAATTCAATTGAATTTCATGGAGAGAAACAAGATAAATAATAGAGGGCAAACTAAAGCGCGAAGGTATGAGATGTTTGAGGCCGTAAATAAATAAAAAAATCTCTATCTTATCTGCATCTTGGAGATTTCGTCGTAGTATGTCAGCGAGATAATTTAGAATGGGTTTCTCATTTATATATAGCCAGAACCTGAAGACCTTAAGGAAAAACTACGAGGGAGAGAGAGGATGGAGGGGTAGACAGAGGCATGGCGGGAGAAAAGATCATCATCATCATCATATATATATATATAAAGAGAGAGAGAGAGGGGGAACCAGTCAAGTAGCACATCACGCTGTAATTCTTGGGCTGAGAAATCAACACTTAAAAGCCATAATTTTAAGGAGCGATAAGAATTTTTGAATAAAGGAAAATGGGTAGGGGTGGGTAGGTACCGCCAGCGAGTAGATAGGGCTCTTAATTGTAGATTTTAAATATTTGAGAGACAACAATGCATAAATCGTAATTTTTAAAAGAGCAATGAATTCTAGGTGATTAGAATATAACGTAGCATGAATTTAGGAAGCTTAGAAAATGAATAAGCATGAATTTAAGACAACTGAATTCAATTGAATTTCATGGAGAGAAACAAGATAAATAATAGAGGGCAAACTAAAGCGCGAAGGTATGAGATGTTTGAGGCCGTAAATAAATAAAAAAATCTCTATCTTATCTGCATCTTGGAGTTTTCGTCGTAGTATGTCAGCGAGATAATTTAGAATGGGTTTCTCATTTATATATAGCCAGAACCTGAAGACCGTAAGGAAAAACTACGAGAGAGAGAGAGGATGGAGGGGTAGACAGAGGCATGGCGGGAGAAAAGATCATCATCATCATCATATATATATATAAAGAGAGAGAGAGAGGGGGGACCAGTCAAGCAGCACATCACGCTGTAATTCTTGGGCTGAGAAATCAACACTTAAAAGCCATAATTTTAAGGAGCGATAAGAATTTTTGAATAAAGGAAAATGGGTAGGGGTGGGTAGGTACCGCCAGCGAGTAGATAGGGCTCTTAATTGTAGATTTTAAATATTTGAGAGACGACAATGCATAAATCGTAATTTTTAAAAGAGCAATGAATTCTAAGTGATTAGAATATAACGTAGCATGAATTTAGGAAGCTTAGAAAATGAATAAGCATGAATTTAAGACAACAACTGAATTCAATTGAATTTCATGGAGAGAAACAAGATAAATAATAGAGGGCAAACTAAAGCGCGAAGGTATGAGATGTTTGAGGCCGTAAATAAATAAAAAAATCTCTATCTTATCTGCATCTTGGAGATTTCGTCGTAGTATGTCAGCGAGATAATTTAGAATGGGTTTCTCATTTATATATCGCCAGAACCTGAAGACCTTAAGGAAAAACTACGAGGGAGAGAGAGGATGGAGGGGTAGACAGAGGCATGGTGGGAGAAAAGATCATCATCATCATCATATATATATATAAAGAGAGAGAGAGAGGGGGAACCAGTCAAGTAGCACATCACGCTGTAATTCTTGGGCTGAGAAATCAACACTTAAAAGCCATAATTTTAAGGAGCGATAAGAATTTTTGACTAAAGGAAAATGGGTAGGGGTGGGTAGGTACCGCCAGCGAGTAGATAGGGCTCTTAATTGTAGATTTTAAATATTTGAGAGACAACAATGCATAAATCGTAATTTTTAAAAGAGCAATGAATTCTAGGTGATTAGAATATAACGTAGCATGAATTTAGGAAGCTTAGAAAATGAATAAGCATGAATTTAAGACAACAACTGAATTCAATTGAATTTCATGGAGAGAAACAAGATAAATAATAGAGGGCAAACTAAAGCGCGAAGGTATGAGATGTTTGAGGCCGTAAATAAATAAAAAAATCTCTATCTTATCTGCATCTTGGAGTTTTCGTCGTAGTATGTCAGCGAGATAATTTAGAATGGGTTTCTCATTTATATATAGCCAGAACCTGAAGACCTTAAGGAAAAACTACGAGAGAGAGAGAGAGGATGGAGGGGTAGACAGAGGCATGGCGGGAGAAAAGATCATCATCATCATCATATATATATATAAAGAGAGAGAGAGAGGGGGGACCAGTCAAGCAGCACATCACGCTGTAATTCTTGGGCTGAGAAATCAACACTTAAAAGCCATAATTTTAAGGAGCGATAAGAATTTTTGAATAAAGGAAAATGGGTAGGGGTGGGTAGGTACCGCCAGCGAGTAGATAGGGCTCTTAATTGTAGATTTTAAATATTTGAGAGACAACAATGCATAAATCGTAATTTTTAAAAGAGCAATGAATTCTAGGTGATTAGAATATAACGTAGCATGAATTTAGGAAGCTTAGAAAATGAATAAGCATGAATTTAAGACAACAACTGAATTCAATTGAATTTCATGGAGAGAAACAAGATAAATAATAGAGGGCAAACTAAAGCGCGAAGGTATGAGATGTTTGAGGCCGTAAATAAATAAAAAAATCTCTATCTTATCTGCATCTTGGAGATTTCGTCGTAGTATGTCAGCGAGATAATTTAGAATGGGTTTCTCATTTATATATCGCCAGAACCTGAAGACCTTAAGGAAAAACTACGAGGGAGAGAGAGGATGGAGGGGTAGACAGAGGCATGGTGGGAGAAAAGATCATCATCATCATCATATATATATATAAAGAGAGAGAGAGAGGGGGAACCAGTCAAGTAGCACATCACGCTGTAATTCTTGGGCTGAGAAATCAACACTTAAAAGCCATAATTTTAAGGAGCGATAAGAATTTTTGACTAAAGGAAAATGGGTAGGGGTGGGTAGGTACCGCCAGCGAGTAGATAGGGCTCTTAATTGTAGATTTTAAATATTTGAGAGACAACAATGCATAAATCGTAATTTTTAAAAGAGCAATGAATTCTAGGTGATTAGAATATAACGTAGCATGAATTTAGGAAGCTTAGAAAATGAATAAGCATGAATTTAAGACAACAACTGAATTCAATTGAATTTCATGGAGAGAAACAAGATAAATAATAGAGGGCAAACTAAAGCGCGAAGGTATGAGATGTTTGAGGCCGTAAATAAATAAAAAAATCTCTATCTTATCTGCATCTTGGAGTTTTCGTCGTAGTATGTCAGCGAGATAATTTAGAATGGGTTTCTCATTTATATATAGCCAGAACCTGAAGACCTTAAGGAAAAACTACGAGAGAGAGAGAGAGGATGGAGGGGTAGACAGAGGCATGGCGGGAGAAAAGATCATCATCATCATCATATATATATATAAAGAGAGAGAGAGAGGGGGGACCAGTCAAGCAGCACATCACGCTGTAATTCTTGGGCTGAGAAATCAACACTTAAAAGCCATAATTTTAAGGAGCGATAAGAATTTTTGAATAAAGGAAAATGGGTAGGGGTGGGTAGGTACCGCCAGCGAGTAGATAGGGCTCTTAATTGTAGATTTTAAATATTTGAGAGACAACAATGCATAAATCGTAACTTTTAAAAGAGCAATGAATTCTAGGTGATTAGAATATAACGTAGCATGAATTTAGGAAGCTTAGAAAATGAATAAGCATGAATTTAAGACAACAACTGAATTCAATTGAATTTCATGGAGAGAAACAAGATAAATAATAGAGGGCAAACTAAAGCGCGAAGGTATGAGATGTTTGAGGCCGTAAATAAATAAAAAAATCTCTATCTTATCTGCATCTTGGAGATTTCGTCGTAGTATGTCAGCGAGATAATTTAGAATGGGTTTCTCATTTATATATAGCCAGAACCTGAAGACCTTAACGAAAAACTACGAGAGAGAGAGAGAGAGGATGGAGGGGTAGACAGAGGCATGGCGGGAGAAAAGATCATCATCATCATCATATATATATATAAAGAGAGAGAGAGAGGGGGGACCAGTCAAGCAGCACATCACGCTGTAATTCTTGGGCTGAGAAATCAACACTTAAAAGCCATAATTTTAAGGAGCGATAAGAATTTTTGAATAAAGGAAAATGGGTAGGGGTGGGTAGGTACCGCCAGCGAGTAGATAGGGCTCTTAATTGTAGATTTTAAATATTTGAGAGACAACAATGCATAAATCGTAATTTTTAAAAGAGCAATGAATTCTAGGTGATTAGAATATAACGTAGCATGAATTTAGGAAGCTTAGAAAATGAATAAGCATGAATTTAAGACAACAACTGAATTCAATTGAATTTCATGGAGAGAAACAAGATAAATAATAGAGGGCAAACTAAAGCGCGAAGGTATGAGATGTTTGAGGCCGTAAATAAATAAAAAAATCTCTATCTTATCTGCATCTTGGAGATTTCGTCGTAGTATGTCAGCGAGATAATTTAGAATGGGTTTCTCATTTATATATAGCCAGAACCTGAAGACCTTAAGGAAAAACTACGAGAGAGAGAGAGAGGATGGAGGGGTAGACAGAGGCATGGCGGGAGAAAAGATCATCATCATCATCATATATATATATAAAGAGAGAGAGAGAGGGGGGACCAGTCAAGTAGCACATCACGCTGTAATTCTTGGGCTGAGAAATCAACACTTAAAAGCCATAATTTTAAGGAGCGATAAGAATTTTTGAATAAAGGAAAATGGGTAGGGGTGGGTAGGTACCGCCAGCGAGTAGATAGGGCTCTTAATTGTAGATTTTAAATATTTGAGAGACAACAATGCATAATTCGTAATTTTTAAAAGAGCAATGAATTCTAGGTGATTAGAATATAACGTAGCATGAATTTAGGAAGCTTAGAAAATGAATAAGCATGAATTTAAGACAACAACTGAATTCAATTGAATTTCATGGAGAGAAACAAGATAAATAATAGAGGGCAAACTAAAGCGCGAAGGTATGAGATGTTTGAGGCCGTAAATAAATAAAAAAATCTCTATCTTATCTGCATCTTGGAGATTTCGTCGTAGTATGTCAGCGAGATAATTTAGAATGGGTTTCTCATTTATATATAGCCAGAACCTGAAGACCTTAAGGAAAAACTACGAGAGAGAGAGAGAGGATGGAGGGGTAGACAGAGGCATGGCGGGAGAAAAGATCATCATCATCATCATATATATATATATAAAGAGAGAGAGAGAGGGGGGACCAGTCAAGTAGCACGTCGCGCTGTAATTCTTGGGCTGAGAAATCAACACTTAAAAGCGATAATTTTAAGGAGCGATAAGAATTTTTGAATAAAGGAAAATGGGTAGGGGTGGGTAGGTATCGCCAGCGAGTAGATAGGGCTCTTAATTGTAGATTTTAAATATTTGAGAGACAACAATGCATAAATCGTAATTTTTAAAAGAGCAATGAATTCTAGGTGATTAGAATATAACGTAGCATGAATTTAGGAAGCTTAGAAAATGAATAAGCATGAATTTAAGACAACAACTGAATTCAATTGAATTTCATGGAGAGAAACAAGATAAATAATAGAGGGCAAACTAAAGCGCGAAGGTATGAGATGTTTGAGGCCGTAAATAAATAAAAAAATCTCTATCTTATCTGCATCTTGGAGATTTCGTCGTAGTATGTCAGCGAGATAATTTAGAATGGGTTTCTCATTTATATATAGCCAGAACCTGAAGACCTTAACGAAAAACTACGAGAGAGAGAGAGAGAGGATGGAGGGGTAGACAGAGGCATGGCGGGAGAAAAGATCATCATCATCATCATATATATATATAAAGAGAGAGAGAGAGGGGGGACCAGTCAAGCAGCACATCACGCTGTAATTCTTGGGCTGAGAAATCAACACTTAAAAGCCATAATTTTAAGGAGCGATAAGAATTTTTGAATAAAGGAAAATGGGTAGGGGTGGGTAGGTACCGCCAGCGAGTAGATAGGGCTCTTAATTGTAGATTTTAAATATTTGAGAGACAACAATGCATAAATCGTAATTTTTAAAAGAGCAATGAATTCTAGGTGATTAGAATATAACGTAGCATGAATTTAGGAAGCTTAGAAAATGAATAAGCATGAATTTAAGACAACAACTGAATTCAATTGAATTTCATGGAGAGAAACAAGATAAATAATAGAGGGCAAACTAAAGCGCGAAGGTATGAGATGTTTGAGGCCGTAAATAAATAAAAAAATCTCTATCTTATCTGCATCTTGGAGATTTCGTCGTAGTATGTCAGCGAGATAATTTAGAATGGGTTTCTCATTTATATATAGCCAGAACCTGAAGACCTTAAGGAAAAACTACGAGAGAGAGAGAGAGGATGGAGGGGTAGACAGAGGCATGGCGGGAGAAAAGATCATCATCATCATCATATATATATATAAAGAGAGAGAGAGAGGGGGGACCAGTCAAGTAGCACATCACGCTGTAATTTTTGGGCTGAGAAATCAACACTTAAAAGCCATAATTTTAAGGAGCGATAAGAATTTTTGAATAAAGGAAAATGGGTAGGGGTGGGTAGGTACCGCCAGCGAGTAGATAGGGCTCTTAATTGTAGATTTTAAATATTTGAGAGACAACAATGCATAATTCGTAATTTTTAAAAGAGCAATGAATTCTAGGTGATTAGAATATAACGTAGCATGAATTTAGGAAGCTTAGAAAATGAATAAGCATGAATTTAAGACAACAACTGAATTCAATTGAATTTCATGGAGAGAAACAAGATAAATAATAGAGGGCAAACTAAAGCGCGAAGGTATGAGATGTTTGAGGCCGTAAATAAATAAAAAAATCTCTATCTTATCTGCATCTTGGAGATTTCGTCGTAGTATGTCAGCGAGATAATTTAGAATGGGTTTCTCATTTATATATAGCCAGAACCTGAAGACCTTAAGGAAAAACTACGAGAGAGAGAGAGAGGATGGAGGGGTAGACAGAGGCATGGCGGGAGAAAAGATCATCATCATCATCATATATATATATATAAAGAGAGAGAGAGAGGGGGGACCAGTCAAGTAGCACGTCGCGCTGTAATTCTTGGGCTGAGAAATCAACACTTAAAAGCGATAATTTTAAGGAGCGATAAGAATTTTTGAATAAAGGAAAATGGGTAGGGGTGGGTAGGTATCGCCAGCGAGTAGATAGGGCTCTTAATTGTAGATTTTAAATATTTGAGAGACAACAATGCATAAATCGTAATTTTTAAAAGAGCAATGAATTCTAGGTGATTAGAATATAACGTAGCATGAATTTAGGAAGCTTAGAAAATGAATAAGCATGAATTTAAGACAACAACTGAATTCAATTGAATTTCATGGAGAGAAACAAGATAAATAATAGAGGGCAAACTAAAGCGCGAAGGTATGAGATGTTTGAGGCCGTAAATAAATAAAAAAATCTCTATCTTATCTGCATCTTGGAGATTTCGTCGTAGTATGTCAGCGAGATAATTTAGAATGGGTTTCTCATTTATATATAGCCAGAACCTGAAGACCTTAACGAAAAACTACGAGAGAGAGAGAGAGAGGATGGAGGGGTAGACAGAGGCATGGCGGGAGAAAAGATCATCATCATCATCATATATATATATAAAGAGAGAGAGAGAGGGGGGACCAGTCAAGCAGCACATCACGCTGTAATTCTTGGGCTGAGAAATCAACACTTAAAAGCCATAATTTTAAGGAGCGATAAGAATTTTTGAATAAAGGAAAATGGGTAGGGGTGGGTAGGTACCGCCAGCGAGTAGATAGGGCTCTTAATTGTAGATTTTAAATATTTGAGAGACAACAATGCATAAATCGTAATTTTTAAAAGAGCAATGAATTCTAGGTGATTAGAATATAACGTAGCATGAATTTAGGAAGCTTAGAAAATGAATAAGCATGAATTTAAGACAACAACTGAATTCAATTGAATTTCATGGAGAGAAACAAGATAAATAATAGAGGGCAAACTAAAGCGCGAAGGTATGAGATGTTTGAGGCCGTAAATAAATAAAAAAATCTCTATCTTATCTGCATCTTGGAGATTTCGTCGTAGTATGTCAGCGAGATAATTTAGAATGGGTTTCTCATTTATATATAGCCAGAACCTGAAGACCTTAAGGAAAAACTACGAGAGAGAGAGAGAGGATGGAGGGGTAGACAGAGGCATGGCGGGAGAAAAGATCATCATCATCATCATATATATATATAAAGAGAGAGAGAGAGGGGGGACCAGTCAAGTAGCACATCACGCTGTAATTCTTGGGCTGAGAAATCAACACTTAAAAGCCATAATTTTAAGGAGCGATAAGAATTTTTGAATAAAGGAAAATGGGTAGGGGTGGGTAGGTACCGCCAGCGAGTAGATAGGGCTCTTAATTGTAGATTTTAAATATTTGAGAGACAACAATGCATAATTCGTAATTTTTAAAAGAGCAATGAATTCTAGGTGATTAGAATATAACGTAGCATGAATTTAGGAAGCTTAGAAAATGAATAAGCATGAATTTAAGACAACAACTGAATTCAATTGAATTTCATGGAGAGAAACAAGATAAATAATAGAGGGCAAACTAAAGCGCGAAGGTATGAGATGTTTGAGGCCGTAAATAAATAAAAAAATCTCTATCTTATCTGCATCTTGGAGATTTCGTCGTAGTATGTCAGCGAGATAATTTAGAATGGGTTTCTCATTTATATATAGCCAGAACCTGAAGACCTTAAGGAAAAACTACGAGAGAGAGAGAGAGGATGGAGGGGTAGACAGAGGCATGGCGGGAGAAAAGATCATCATCATCATCATATATATATATAAAGAGAGAGAGAGAGGGGGGACCAGTCAAGCAGCACATCACGCTGTAATTCTTGGGCTGAGAAATCAACATTTAAAAGCCATAATTTTAAGGAGCGATAAGAATTTTTGAATAAAGGAAAATGGGTAGGGGTGGGTAGGTACCGCCAGCGAGTAGATAGGGCTCTTAATTGTAGATTTTAAATATTTGAGAGACAACAATGCATAATTCGTAATTTTTAAAAGAGCAATGAATTCTAGGTGATTAGAATATAACGTAGCATGAATTTAGGAAGCTTAGAAAATGAATAAGCATGAATTTAAGACAACAACTGAATTCAATTGAATTTCATGGAGAGAAACAAGATAAATAATAGAGGGCAAACTAAAGCGCGAAGGTATGAGATGTTTGAGGCCGTAAATAAATAAAAAAATCTCTATCTTATCTGCATCTTGGAGATTTCGTCGTAGTATGTCAGCGAGATAATTTAGAATGGGTTTCTCATTTATATATCGCCAGAACCTGAAGACCTTAAGGAAAAACTACGAGAGAGAGAGAGAGAGGATGGAGGGGTAGACAGAGGCATGGCGGGAGAAAAGATCATCATCATATATATATATAAAGAGAGAGAGAGAGGGGGGACCAGTCAAGCAGCACATCACGCTGTAATTCTTGGGCTGAGAAATCAACACTTAAAAGCCATAATTTTAAGGAGCGATAAGAATTTTTGAATAAAGGAAAATGGGTAGGGGTGGGTAGGTACCGCCAGCGAGTAGATAGGGCTCTTAATTGTAGATTTTAAATATTTGAGAGACAACAATGCATAAATCGTAATTTTTAAAAGAGCAATGAATTCTAGGTGATTAGAATATAACGTAGCATGAATTTAGGAAGCTTAGAAAATGAATAAGCATGAATTTAAGACAACAACTGAATTCAATTGAATTTCATCGAGAGAAACAAGATAAATAATAGAGGGCAAACTAAAGCGCGAAGGTATGAGATGTTTGAGGCCGTAAATAAATAAAAAAAATCTCTATCTTATCTGCATCTTGGAGATTTCGTCGTAGTATGTCAGCGAGATAATTTAGAATGGGTTTCTCATTTATATATAGCCAGAACCTGAAGACCTTAAGGAAAAACTACGAGGGAGAGAGAGGATGGAGGGGTAGACAGAGGCATGGCGGGAGAAAAGATCATCATCATCATCATATATATATATATAAAGAGAGAGAGAGAGGGGGAACCAGTCAAGTAGCACATCACGCTGTAATTCTTGGGCTGAGAAATCAACACTTAAAAGCCATAATTTTAAGGAGCGATAAGAATTTTTGAATAAAGGAAAATGGGTAGGGGTGGGTAGGTACCGCCAGCGAGTAGATAGGGCTCTTAATTGTAGATTTTAAATATTTGAGAGACAACAATGCATAAATCGTAATTTTTAAAAGAGCAATGAATTCTAGGTGATTAGAATATAACGTAGCATGAATTTAGGAAGCTTAGAAAATGAATAAGCATGAATTTAAGACAACTGAATTCAATTGAATTTCATGGAGAGAAACAAGATAAATAATAGAGGGCAAACTAAAGCGCGAAGGTATGAGATGTTTGAGGCCGTAAATAAATAAAAAAATCACTATCTTATCTGCATCTTGGAGTTTTCGTCGTAGTATGTCAGCGAGATAATTTAGAATGGGTTTCTCATTTATATATAGCCAGAACCTGAAGACCTTAACGAAAAACTACGAGAGAGAGAGAGAGAGGATGGAGGGGTAGACAGAGGCATGGCGGGAGAAAAGATCATCATCATCATCATATATATATATAAAGAGAGAGAGAGAGGGGGGACCAGTCAAGCAGCACATCACGCTGTAATTCTTGGGCTGAGAAATCAACACTTAAAAGCCATAATTTTAAGGAGCGATAAGAATTTTTGAATAAAGGAAAATGGGTAGGGGTGGGTAGGTACCGCCAGCGAGTAGATAGGGCTCTTAATTGTAGATTTTAAATATTTGAGAGACAACAATGCATAAATCGTAATTTTTAAAAGAGCAATGAATTCTAGGTGATTAGAATATAACGTAGCATGAATTTAGGAAGCTTAGAAAATGAATAAGCATGAATTTAAGACAACAACTGAATTCAATTGAATTTCATGGAGAGAAACAAGATAAATAATAGAGGGCAAACTAAAGCGCGAAGGTATGAGATGTTTGAGGCCGTAAATAAATAAAAAAATCTCTATCTTATCTGCATCTTGGAGATTTCGTCGTAGTATGTCAGCGAGATAATTTAGAATGGGTTTCTCATTTATATATAGCCAGAACCTGAAGACCTTAAGGAAAAACTACGAGAGAGAGAGAGAGGATGGAGGGGTAGACAGAGGCATGGCGGGAGAAAAGATCATCATCATCATCATATATATATATAAAGAGAGAGAGAGAGGGGGGACCAGTCAAGCAGCACATCACGCTGTAATTCTTGGGCTGAGAAATCAACATTTAAAAGCCATAATTTTAAGGAGCGATAAGAATTCTTGAATAAAGGAAAATGGGTAGGGGTGGGTAGGTACCGCCAGCGAGTAGATAGGGCTCTTAATTGTAGATTTTAAATATTTGAGAGACAACAATGCATAATTCGTAATTTTTAAAAGAGCAATGAATTCTAGGTGATTAGAATATAACGTAGCATGAATTTAGGAAGCTTAGAAAATGAATAAGCATGAATTTAAGACAACAACTGAATTCAATTGAATTTCATGGAGAGAAACAAGATAAATAATAGAGGGCAAACTAAAGCGCGAAGGTATGAGATGTTTGAGGCCGTAAATAAATAAAAAAATCTCTATCTTATCTGCATCTTGGAGATTTCGTCGTAGTATGTCAGCGAGATAATTTAGAATGGGTTTCTCATTTATATATCGCCAGAACCTGAAGACCTTAAGGAAAAACTACGAGAGAGAGAGAGAGAGGATGGAGGGGTAGACAGAGGCATGGCGGGAGAAAAGATCATCATCATATATATATATAAAGAGAGAGAGAGAGGGGGGACCAGTCAAGCAGCACATCACGCTGTAATTCTTGGGCTGAGAAATCAACACTTAAAAGCCATAATTTTAAGGAGCGATAAGAATTTTTGAATAAAGGAAAATGGGTAGGGGTGGGTAGGTACCGCCAGCGAGTAGATAGGGCTCTTAATTGTAGATTTTAAATATTTGAGAGACAACAATGCATAAATCGTAATTTTTAAAAGAGCAATGAATTCTAGGTGATTAGAATATAACGTAGCATGAATTTAGGAAGCTTAGAAAATGAATAAGCATGAATTTAAGACAACAACTGAATTCAATTGAATTTCATCGAGAGAAACAAGATAAATAATAGAGGGCAAACTAAAGCGCGAAGGTATGAGATGTTTGAGGCCGTAAATAAATAAAAAAATCTCTATCTTATCTGCATCTTGGAGATTTCGTCGTAGTATGTCAGCGAGATAATTTAGAATGGGTTTCTCATTTATATATAGCCAGAACCTGAAGACCTTAAGGAAAAACTACGAGGGAGAGAGAGGATGGAGGGGTAGACAGAGGCATGGCGGGAGAAAAGATCATCATCATCATCATATATATATATATAAAGAGAGAGAGAGAGGGGGAACCAGTCAAGTAGCACATCACGCTGTAATTCTTGGGCTGAGAAATCAACACTTAAAAGCCATAATTTTAAGGAGCGATAAGAATTTTTGAATAAAGGAAAATGGGTAGGGGTGGGTAGGTACCGCCAGCGAGTAGATAGGGCTCTTAATTGTAGATTTTAAATATTTGAGAGACAACAATGCATAAATCGTAATTTTTAAAAGAGCAATGAATTCTAGGTGATTAGAATATAACGTAGCATGAATTTAGGAAGCTTAGAAAATGAATAAGCATGAATTTAAGACAACTGAATTCAATTGAATTTCATGGAGAGAAACAAGATAAATAATAGAGGGCAAACTAAAGCGCGAAGGTATGAGATGTTTGAGGCCGTAAATAAATAAAAAAATCACTATCTTATCTGCATCTTGGAGTTTTCGTCGTAGTATGTCAGCGAGATAATTTAGAATGGGTTTCTCATTTATATATAGCCAGAACCTGAAGACCTTAACGAAAAACTACGAGAGAGAGAGAGAGAGGATGGAGGGGTAGACAGAGGCATGGCGGGAGAAAAGATCATCATCATCATCATATATATATATAAAGAGAGAGAGAGAGGGGGGACCAGTCAAGCAGCACATCACGCTGTAATTCTTGGGCTGAGAAATCAACACTTAAAAGCCATAATTTTAAGGAGCGATAAGAATTTTTGAATAAAGGAAAATGGGTAGGGGTGGGTAGGTACCGCCAGCGAGTAGATAGGGCTCTTAATTGTAGATTTTAAATATTTGAGAGACAACAATGCATAAATCGTAATTTTTAAAAGAGCAATGAATTCTAGGTGATTAGAATATAACGTAGCATGAATTTAGGAAGCTTAGAAAATGAATAAGCATGAATTTAAGACAACAACTGAATTCAATTGAATTTCATGGAGAGAAACAAGATAAATAATAGAGGGCAAACTAAAGCGCGAAGGTATGAGATGTTTGAGGCCGTAAATAAATAAAAAAATCTCTATCTTATCTGCATCTTGGAGATTTCGTCGTAGTATGTCAGCGAGATAATTTAGAATGGGTTTCTCATTTATATATAGCCAGAACCTGAAGACCTTAAGGAAAAACTACGAGAGAGAGAGAGAGGATGGAGGGGTAGACAGAGGCATGGCGGGAGAAAAGATCATCATCATCATCATATATATATATAAAGAGAGAGAGAGAGGGGGGACCAGTCAAGTAGCACATCACGCTGTAATTCTTGGGCTGAGAAATCAACACTTAAAAGCCATAATTTTAAGGAGCGATAAGAATTTTTGAATAAAGGAAAATGGGTAGGGGTGGGTAGGTACCGCCAGCGAGTAGATAGGGCTCTTAATTGTAGATTTTAAATATTTGAGAGACAACAATGCATAATTCGTAATTTTTAAAAGAGCAATGAATTCTAGGTGATTAGAATATAACGTAGCATGAATTTAGGAAGCTTAGAAAATGAATAAGCATGAATTTAAGACAACAACTGAATTCAATTGAATTTCATGGAGAGAAACAAGATAAATAATAGAGGGCAAACTAAAGCGCGAAGGTATGAGATGTTTGAGGCCGTAAATAAATAAAAAAATCTCTATCTTATCTGCATCTTGGAGATTTCGTCGTAGTATGTCAGCGAGATAATTTAGAATGGGTTTCTCATTTATATATAGCCAGAACCTGAAGACCTTAAGGAAAAACTACGAGAGAGAGAGAGAGAGGATGGAGGGGTAGACAGAGGCATGGCGGGAGAAAAGATCATCATCATCATCATATATATATATAAAGAGAGAGAGAGAGGGGGGACCAGTCAAGTAGCACGTCGCGCTGTAATTCTTGGGCTGAGAAATCAACACTTAAAAGCGATAATTTTAAGGAGCGATAAGAATTTTTGAATAAAGGAAAATGGGTAGGGGTGGGTAGGTATCGCCAGCGAGTAGATAGGGCTCTTAATTGTAGATTTTAAATATTTGAGAGACAACAATGCATAAATCGTAATTTTTAAAAGAGCAATGAATTCTAGGTGATTAGAATATAACGTAGCATGAATTTAGGAAGCTTAGAAAATGAATAAGCATGAATTTAAGACAACAACTGAATTCAATTGAATTTCATGGAAAGAAACAAGATAAATAATAGAGGGCAAACTAAAGCGCGAAGGTATGATATGTTTGAGGCCGTAAATAAATAAAAAAATCTCTATCTTATTTGCATCTTGGAGATTTCGTCGTAGTATGTCAGCGAGATAATTTAGAATGGGTTTCTCATTTATATATAGCCAGAACCTGAAGACCTTAAGGAAAAACTACGAGAGAGAGAGAGAGGATGGAGGGGTAGACAGAGGCATGGCGGGAGAAAAGATCATCATCATCATCATATATATATATAAAGAGAGAGAGAGAGGGGGGACCAGTCAAGCAGCACATCACGCTGTAATTCTTGGGCTGAGAAATCAACACTTAAAAGCCATAATTTTAAGGAGCGATAAGAATTTTTGAATAAAGGAAAATGGGTAGGGGTGGGTAGGTACCGCCAGCGAGTAGATAGGGCTCTTAATTGTAGATTTTAAATATTTGAGAGACAACAATGCATAATTCGTAATTTTTAAAAGAGCAATGAATTCTAGGTGATTAGAATATAACGTAGCATGAATTTAGGAAGCTTAGAAAATGAATAAGCATGAATTTAAGGCAACAACTGAATTCAATTGAATTTCATGGAGAGAAACAAGATAAATAATAGAGGGCAAACTAAAGCGCGAAGGTATGAGATGTTTGAGGCCGTAAATAAATAAAAAAATCTCTATCTTATCTGCATCTTGGAGATTTCGTCGTAGTATGTCAGCGAGATAATTTAGAATGGGTTTCTCATTTATATATCGCCAGAACCTGAAGACCTTAAGGAAAAACTACGAGAGAGAGAGAGAGAGGATGGAGGGGTAGACAGAGGCATGGCGGGAGAAAAGATCATCATCATATATATATATAAAGAGAGAGAGAGAGGGGGGACCAGTCAAGCAGCACATCACGCTGTAATTCTTGGGCTGAGAAATCAACACTTAAAAGCCATAATTTTAAGGAGCGATAAGAATTTTTGAATAAAGGAAAATGGGTAGGGGTGGGTAGGTACCGCCAGCGAGTAGATAGGGCTCTTAATTGTAGATTTTAAATATTTGAGAGACAACAATGCATAAATCGTAATTTTTAAAAGAGCAATGAATTCTAGGTGATTAGAATATAACGTAGCATGAATTTAGGAAGCTTAGAAAATGAATAAGCATGAATTTAAGACAACAACTGAATTCAATTGAATTTCATCGAGAGAAACAAGATAAATAATAGAGGGCAAACTAAAGCGCGAAGGTATGAGATGTTTGAGGCCGTAAATAAATAAAAAAATCTCTATCTTATCTGCATCTTGGAGATTTCGTCGTAGTATGTCAGCGAGATAATTTAGAATGGGTTTCTCATTTATATATAGCCAGAACCTGAAGACCTTAAGGAAAAACTACGAGGGAGAGAGAGGATGGAGGGGTAGACAGAGGCATGGCGGGAGAAAAGATCATCATCATCATCATATATATATATATAAAGAGAGAGAGAGAGGGGGAACCAGTCAAGTAGCACATCACGCTGTAATTCTTGGGCTGAGAAATCAACACTTAAAAGCCATAATTTTAAGGAGCGATAAGAATTTTTGAATAAAGGAAAATGGGTAGGGGTGGGTAGGTACCGCCAGCGAGTAGATAGGGCTCTTAATTGTAGATTTTAAATATTTGAGAGACAACAATGCATAAATCGTAATTTTTAAAAGAGCAATGAATTCTAGGTGATTAGAATATAACGTAGCATGAATTTAGGAAGCTTAGAAAATGAATAAGCATGAATTTAAGACAACTGAATTCAATTGAATTTCATGGAGAGAAACAAGATAAATAATAGAGGGCAAACTAAAGCGCGAAGGTATGAGATGTTTGAGGCCGTAAATAAATAAAAAAATCACTATCTTATCTGCATCTTGGAGTTTTCGTCGTAGTATGTCAGCGAGATAATTTAGAATGGGTTTCTCATTTATATATAGCCAGAACCTGAAGACCTTAACGAAAAACTACGAGAGAGAGAGAGAGAGGATGGAGGGGTAGACAGAGGCATGGCGGGAGAAAAGATCATCATCATCATCATATATATATATATAAAGAGAGAGAGAGAGGGGGGACCAGTCAAGCAGCACATCACGCTGTAATTCTTGGGCTGAGAAATCAACATTTAAAAGCCATAATTTTAAGGAGCGATAAGAATTTTTGAATAAAGGAAAATGGGTAGGGGTGGGTAGGTACCGCCAGCGAGTAGATAGGGCTCTTAATTGTAGATTTTAAATATTTGAGAGACAACAATGCATAATTCGTAATTTTTAAAAGAGCAATGAATTCTAGGTGATTAGAATATAACGTAGCATGAATTTAGGAAGCTTAGAAAATGAATAAGCATGAATTTAAGACAACAACTGAATTCAATTGAATTTCATCGAGAGAAACAAGATAAATAATAGAGGGCAAACTAAAGCGCGAAGGTATGAGATGTTTGAGGCCGTAAATAAATAAAAAAATCTCTATCTTATCTGCATCTTGGAGATTTCGTCGTAGTATGTCAGCGAGATAATTTAGAATGGGTTTCTCATTTATATATAGCCAGAACCTGAAGACCTTAAGGAAAAACTACGAGAGAGAGAGAGAGAGAGGATGGAGGGGTAGACAGAGGCATGGCGGGAGAAAAGATCATCATCATCATCATATATATATATAAAGAGAGAGAGAGAGGGGGGACCAGTCAAGTAGCACATCACGCTGTAATTCTTGGGCTGAGAAATCAACACTTAAAAGCCATAATTTTAAGGAGAGATAAGAATTTTTGAATAAAGGAAAATGGGTAGGGGTGGGTAGGTACCGCCAGCGAGTAGATAGGGTTCTTAATTGTAGATTTTAAATATTTGAGAGACAACAATGCATAAATCGTAATTTTTAAAAGAGCAATGAATTCTAGGTGATTAGAATATAACGTAGCATGAATTTAGGAAGCTTAGAAAATGAATAAGCATGAATTTAAGACAACAACTGAATTCAATTGAATTTCATGGAGAGAAACAAGATAAATAATAGAGGGCAAACTAAAGCGCGAAGGTATGAGATGTTTGAGGCCGTAAATAAATAAAAAAATCTCTATCTTATCTGCATCTTGGAGATTTCGTCGTAGTATGTCAGCGAGATAATTTAGAATGGGTTTCTCATTTATATATAGCCAGAACCTGAAGACCTTAAGGAAAAACTACGAGAGAGAGAGAGAGAAGATGGAGGGGTAGACAGAGGCATGGCGGGAGAAAAGATCATCATCATCATCATATATATATATAAAGAGAGAGAGAGAGGGGGGACCAGTCAAGCAGCACATCACGCTGTAATTCTTGGGCTGAGAAATCAACACTTAAAAGCCATAATTTTAAGGAGAGATAAGAATTTTTGAATAAAGGAAAATGGGTAGGGGTGGGTAGGTACCGTCAGCGAGTAGATAGGGCTCTTAATTGTAGATTTTAAATATTTGAGAGACAACAATGCATAAATCGTAACTTTTAAAAGAGCAATGAATTCTAGGTGATTAGAATATAACGTAGCATGAATTTAGGAAGCTTAGAAAATGAATAAGCATGAATTTAAGACAACAACTGAATTCAATTGAATTTCATGGAGAGAAACAAGATAAATAATAGAGGGCAAACTAAAGCGCGAAGGTATGAGATGTTTGAGGCCGTAAGTAAATAAAAAAATCTCTATCTTATCTGTATCTTGGAGATTTCATCGTAGTATGTCAGCGAGATAATTTAGAATGGGTTTCTCATTTATATATAGCCAGAACCTGAAGACCTTAAGGAAAAACTACGAGAGAGAGAGAGAGGATGGAGGGGTAGACAGAGGCATGGCGGGAGAAAAGATCATCATCATCATCATATATATATATAAAGAGAGAGAGAGAGGGGGGACCAGTCAAGTAGCACATCACGCTGTAATTCTTGGGCTGAGAAATCAACACTTAAAAGCCATAATTTTAAGGAGAGATAAGAATTTTTGAATAAAGGAAAATGGGTAGGGGTGGGTAGGTACCGCCAGCGAGTAGATAGGGTTCTTAATTGTAGATTTTAAATATTTGAGAGACAACAATGCATAAATCGTAATTTTTAAAAGAGCAATGAATTCTAGGTGATTAGAATATAACGTAGCATGAATTTAGGAAGCTTAGAAAATGAATAAGCATGAATTTAAGACAACAACTGAATTCAATTGAATTTCATGGAGAGAAACAAGATAAATAATAGAGGGCAAACTAAAGCGCGAAGGTATGAGATGTTTGAGGCCGTAAATAAATAAAAAAATCTCTATCTTATCTGCATCTTGGAGATTTCGTCGTAGTATGTCAGCGAGATAATTTAGAATGGGTTTCTCATTTATATATAGCCAGAACCTGAAGACCTTAAGGAAAAACTACGAGAGAGAGAGAGAGAGAGAGAGAGGATGGAGGGGTAGACAGAGGCATGGCGGGAGAAAAGATCATCATCATCATCATATATATATATAAAGAGAGAGAGAGGGGGGGGACCAGTCAAGCAGCACATCACGCTGTAATTCTTGGGCTGAGAAATCAACACTTAAAAGCCATAATTTTAAGGAGCGATAAGAATTTTTGAATAAAGGAAAATGGGTAGGGGTGGGTAGGTACCGCCAGCGAGTAGATAGGGCTCTTAATTGTAGATTTTAAATATTTGAGAGACAACAATGCATAAATCGTAATTTTTAAAAGAGCAATGAATTCTAGGTGATTAGAATATAACGTAGCATGAATTTAGGAAGCTTAGAAAATGAATAAGCATGAATTTAAGACAACAACTGAATTCAATTGAATTTCATCGAGAGAAACAAGATAAATAATAGAGGGCAAACTAAAGCGCGAAGGTATGAGATGTTTGAGGCCGTAAATAAATAAAAAAATCTCTATCTTATCTGCATCTTGGAGATTTCGTCGTAGTATGTCAGCGAGATAATTTAGAATGGGTTTCTCATTTATATATAGCCAGAACCTGAAGACCTTAAGGAAAAACTACGAGAGAGAGAGAGAGAGGATGGAGGGGTAGACAGAGGCATGGCGGGAGAAAAGATCATCATCATCATATATATATATAAAGAGAGAGAGAGAGGGGGGACCAGTCAAGTAGCACATCACGCTGTAATTCTTGGGCTGAGAAATCAACACTTAAAAGCCATAATTTTAAGGAGCGATAAGAATTTTTGAATAAAGGAAAATGGGTAGGGGTGGGTAGGTACCGCCAGCGAGTAGATAGGGCTCTTAATTGTAGATTTTAAATATTTGAGAGACAACAATGCATAAATCGTAATTTTTAAAAGAGCAATGAATTCTAGGTGATTAGAATATAACGTAGCATGAATTTAGGAAGCTTAGAAAATGAATAAGCATGAATTTAAGACAACAACTGAATTCAATTGAATTTCATCGAGAGAAACAAGATAAATAATAGAGGGCAAACTAAAGCGCGAAGGTATGAGATGTTTGAGGCCGTAAATAAATAAAAAAATCTCTATCTTATCTGCATCTTGGAGATTTCGTCGTAGTATGTCAGCGAGATAATTTAGAATGGGTTTCTCATTTATATATAGCCAGAACCTGAAGACCTTAAGGAAAAACTACGAGAGAGAGAGAGAGAGAGAGAGAGAGGATGGAGGGGTAGACAGAGGCATGGCGGGAGAAAAGATCATCATCATCATCATATATATATATAAAGAGAGAGAGAGAGGGGGGACCAGTCAAGTAGCACATCACGCTGTAATTCTTGGGCTGAGAAATCAACACTTAAAAGCCATAATTTTAAGGAGCGATAAGAATTTTTGAATAAAGGAAAATGGGTAGGGGTGGGTAGGTACCGCCAGCGAGTAGATAGGGCTCTTAATTGTAGATTTTAAATATTTGAGAGACAACAATGCATAAATCGTAATTTTTAAAAGAGCAATGAATTCTAGGTGATTAGAATATAACGTAGCATGAATTTAGGAAGCTTAGAAAATGAATAAGCATGAATTTAAGACAACAGCTGAATTCAATTGAATTTCATGGAGAGAAACAAGATAAATAATAGAGGGCAAACTAAAGCGCGAAGGTATGAGATGTTTGAGGCCGTAAATAAATAAAAAAATCTCTATCTTATCTGCATCTTGGAGATTTCGTCGTAGTATGTCAGCGAGATAATTTAGAATGGGTTTCTCATTTATATATAGCCAGAACCTGAAGACCTTAAGGAAAAACTACGAGAGAGAGAGAGAGAGAGGATGGAGGGGTAGACAGAGGCATGGCGGGAGAAAAGATCATCATCATCATCATCATATATATATATAAAGAGAGAGAGAGAGGGGGGACCAGTCAAGCAGCACATCACGCTGTAATTCTTGGGCTGAGAAATCAACACTTAAAAGCCATAATTTTAAGGAGCGATAAGAATTTTTGAATAAAGGAAAATGGGTAGGGGTGGGTAGGTACCGCCAGCGAGTAGACAGGGCTCTTAATTGTAGATTTTAAATATTTGAGAGACAACAATGCATAAATCGTAATTTTTAAAAGAGCAATGAATTCTAGGTGATTAGAATATAACGTAACATGAATTTAGGAAGCTTAGAAAATGAATAAGCATGAATTTAAGACAACAACTGAATTCAATTGAATTTCATGGAGAGAAACAAGATAAATAATAGAGGGCAAACTAAAGCGCGAAGGTATGAGATGTTTGAGGCCGTAAGTAAATAAAAAAATCTCTATCTTATCTGCATCTTGGAGATTTCATCGTAGTATGTCAGCGAGATAATTTAGAATGGGTTTCTCATTTATATATAGCCAGAACCTGAAGACCTTAAGGAAAAACTACGAGAGAGAGAGAGAGGATGGAGGGGTAGACAGAGGCATGGCGAGAGAAAAGATCATCATCATCATCATATATATATATAAAGAGAGAGAGAGAGGGGGGACCAGTCAAGTAGCACATCACGCTGTAATTCTTGGGCTGAGAAATCAACACTTAAAAGCCATAATTTTAAGGAGCGATAAGAATTTTTGAATAAAGGAAAATGGGTAGGGGTGGGTAGGTACCGCCAGCGAGTAGATAGGGCTCTTAATTGTAGATTTTAAATATTTGAGAGACAACAATGCATAATTCGTAATTTTTAAAAGAGCAATGAATTCTAGGTGATTAGAATATAACGTAGCATGAATTTAGGAAGCTTAGAAAATGAATAAGCATGAATTTAAGACAACAACTGAATTCAATTGAATTTCATGGAGAGAAACAAGATAAATAATAGAGGGCAAACTAAAGCGCGAAGGTATGAGATGTTTGAGGCCGTAAATAAATAAAAAAATCTCTATCTTATCTGCATCTTGGAGATTTCGTCGTAGTATGTCAGCGAGATAATTTAGAATGGGTTTCTCATTTATATATAGCCAGAACCTGAAGACCTTAAGGAAAAACTACGAGAGAGAGAGAGAGAGGATGGAGGGGTAGACAGAGGCATGGCGGGAGAAAAGATCATCATCATCATCATATATATATATAAAGAGAGAGAGAGAGGGGGGACCAGTCAAGCAGCACATCACGCTGTAATTCTTGGGCTGAGAAATCAACACTTAAAAGCCATAATTTTAAGGAGCGATAAGAATTTTTGAATAAAGGAAAATGGGTAGGGGTGGGTAGGTACCGCCAGCGAGTAGATAGGGCTCTTAATTGTAGATTTTAAATATTTGAGAGACAACAATGCATAAATCGTAACTTTTAAAAGAGCAATGAATTCTAGGTGATTAGAATATAACGTAGCATGAATTTAGGAAGCTTAGAAAATGAATAAGCATGAATTTAAGACAACAAATGAATTCAATTGAATTTCATGGAGAGAAACAAGATAAATAATAGAGGGCAAACTAAAGCGCGAAGGTATGAGATGTTTGAGGCCGTAAGTAAATAAAAAAATCTCTATCTTATCTGCATCTTGGAGATTTCATCGTAGTATGTCAGCGAGATAATTTAGAATGGGTTTCTCATTTATATATAGCCAGAACCTGAAGACCTTAAGGAAAAACTACGAGAGAGAGAGAGAGGATGGAGGGGTAGACAGAGGCATGGCGGGAGAAAAGATCATCATCATCATCATATATATATATAAAGAGAGAGAGAGAGGGGGGACCAGTCAAGTAGCACATCACGCTGTAATTCTTGGGCTGAGAAATCAACACTTAAAAGCCATAATTTTAAGGAGAGATAAGAATTTTTGAATAAAGGAAAATGGGTAGGGGTGGGTAGGTACCGCCAGCGAGTAGATAGGGTTCTTAATTGTAGATTTTAAATATTTGAGAGACAACAATGCATAAATCGTAATTTTTAAAAGAGCAATGAATTCTAGGTGATTAGAATATAACGTAGCATGAATTTAGGAAGCTTAGAAAATGAATAAGCATGAATTTAAGACAACTGAATTCAATTGAATTTCATGGAGAGAAACAAGATAAATAATAGAGGGCAAACTAAAGCGCGAAGGTATGAGATGTTTGAGGCCGTAAATAAATAAAAAAATCACTATCTTATCTGCATCTTGGAGTTTTCGTCGTAGTATGTCAGCGAGATAATTTAGAATGGGTTTCTCATTTATATATAGCCAGAACCTGAAGACCTTAACGAAAAACTACGAGAGAGAGAGAGAGAGGATGGAGGGGTAGACAGAGGCATGGCGGGAGAAAAGATCATCATCATCATCATATATATATATAAAGAGAGAGAGAGGGGGGGGACCAGTCAAGCAGCACATCACGCTATAATTCTTGGGCTGAGAAATCAACACTTAAAAGCCATAATTTTAAGGAGCGATAAGAATTTTTGAATAAAGGAAAATGGGTAGGGGTGGGTAGGTACCGCCAGCGAGTAGATAGGGCTCTTAATTGTAGATTTTAAATATTTGAGAGACAACAATGCATAAATCGTAATTTTTAAAAGAGCAATGAATTCTAGGTGATTAGAATATAACGTAGCATGAATTTAGGAAGCTTAGAAAATGAATAAGCATGAATTTAAGACAACAACTGAATTCAATTGAATTTCATCGAGAGAAACAAGATAAATAATAGAGGGCAAACTAAAGCGCGAAGGTATGAGATGTTTGAGGCCGTAAATAAATAAAAAAATCTCTATCTTATCTGCATCTTGGAGATTTCGTCGTAGTATGTCAGCGAGATAATTTAGAATGGGTTTCTCATTTATATATAGCCAGAACCTGAAGACCTTAAGGAAAAACTACGAGAGAGAGAGAGAGAGGATGGAGGGGTAGACAGAGGCATGGCGGGAGAAAAGATCATCATCATCATCATATATATATATAAAGAGAGAGAGAGAGGGGGGACCAGTCAAGTAGCACATCACGCTGTAATTCTTGGGCTGAGAAATCAACACTTAAAAGCCATAATTTTAAGGAGCGATAAGAATTTTTGAATAAAGGAAAATGGGTAGGGGTGGGTAGGTACCGCCAGCGAGTAGATAGGGCTCTTAATTGTAGATTTTAAATATTTGAGAGACAACAATGCATAAATCGTAATTTTTAAAAGAGCAATGAATTCTAGGTGATTAGAATATAACGTAGCATGAATTTAGGAAGCTTAGAAAATGAATAAGCATGAATTTAAGACAACAACTGAATTCAATTGAATTTCATCGAGAGAAACAAGATAAATAATAGAGGGCAAACTAAAGCGCGAAGGTATGAGATGTTTGAGGCCGTAAATAAATAAAAAAATCTCTATCTTATCTGCATCTTGGAGATTTCGTCGTAGTATGTCAGCGAGATAATTTAGAATGGGTTTCTCATTTATATATAGCCAGAACCTGAAGACCTTAAGGAAAAACTACGAGAGAGAGAGAGAGAGAGAGAGAGAGAGGATGGAGGGGTAGACAGAGGCATGGCGGGAGAAAAGATCATCATCATCATCATATATATATATAAAGAGAGAGAGAGAGGGGGGACCAGTCAAGTAGCACATCACGCTGTAATTCTTGGGCTGAGAAATCAACACTTAAAAGCCATAATTTTAAGGAGCGATAAGAATTTTTGAATAAAGGAAAATGGGTAGGGGTGGGTAGGTACCGCCAGCGAGTAGATAGGGCTCTTAATTGTAGATTTTAAATATTTGAGAGACAACAATGCATAAATCGTAATTTTTAAAAGAGCAATGAATTCTAGGTGATTAGAATATAACGTAGCATGAATTTAGGAAGCTTAGAAAATGAATAAGCATGAATTTAAGACAACAACTGAATTCAATTGAATTTCATCGAAAGAAACAAGATAAATAATAGAGGGCAAACTAAAGCACGAAGGTATGAGATGTTTGAGGCCGTAAATAAATAAAAAAATCTCTATCTTATCTGCATCTTGGAGATTTCGTCGTAGTATGTCAGCGAGATAATTTAGAATGGGTTTCTCATTTATATATAGCCAGAACCTGAAGACCTTAAGGAAAAACTACGAGAGAGAGAGAGAGAGAGAGAGAGAGGATGGAGGGGTAGACAGAGGCATGGCGGGAGAAAAGATCATCATCATCATCATATATATATATAAAGAGAGAGAGAGAGGGGGACGAGTCAAGCAGCACGTCACGCTGTAATTCTTGGGCTGAGAAATCAACACTTAAAAGCCATAATTTTAAGGAGCGATAAGAATTTTTGAATAAGGGAAAATGGGTAGGGGTGGGTAGGTACCGCCAGCGAGTAGATAGGGCTCTTAATTGTAGATTTTAAATATTTGAGAGACAACAATGCATAAATCGTAATTTTTAAAAGAGCAATGAATTCTAGGTGATTAGAATATAACGTAGCATGAATTTAGGAAGCTTAGAAAATGAATAAGCATGAATTTAAGACAACAGCTGAATTCAATTGAATTTCATGGAGAGAAACAAGATAAATAATAGAGGGCAAACTAAAGCGCGAAGGTATGAGATGTTTGAGGCCGTAAATAAATAAAAAAATCTCTATCTTATCTGCATCTTGGAGATTTCGTCGTAGTATGTCAGCGAGATAATTTAGAATGGGTTTCTCATTTATATATAGCCAGAACCTGAAGACCTTAAGGAAAAACTACGAGAGAGAGAGAGAGAGAGGATGGAGGGGTAGACAGAGGCATGGCGGGAGAAAAGATCATCATCATCATCATATATATATATATAAAGAGAGAGAGAGAGGGGGGACCAGTCAAGCAGCACATCACGCTGTAATTCTTGGGCTGAGAAATCAACACTTAAAAGCCATAATTTTAAGGAGCGATAAGAATTTTTGAATAAAGGAAAATGGGTAGGGGTGGGTAGGTACCGCCAGCGAGTAGATAGGGCTCTTAATTGTAGATTTTAAATATTTGAGAGACAACAATGCATAAATCGTAATTTTTAAAAGAGCAATGAATTCTAGGTGATTAGAATATAACGTAACATGAATTTAGGAAGCTTAGAAAATGAATAAGCATGAATTTAAGACAACAACTGAATTCAATTGAATTTCATGGAGAGAAACAAGATAAATAATAGAGGGCAAACTAAAGCGCGAAGGTATGAGATGTTTGAGGCCGTAAGTAAATAAAAAAATCTCTATCTTATCTGCATCTTGGAGATTTCATCGTAGTATGTCAGCGAGATAATTTAGAATGGGTTTCTCATTTATATATAGCCAGAACCTGAAGACCTTAAGGAAAAACTACGAGAGAGAGAGAGAGGATGGAGGGGTAGACAGAGGCATGGCGAGAGAAAAGATCATCATCATCATCATATATATATATAAAGAGAGAGAGAGAGGGGGGACCAGTCAAGTAGCACATCACGCTGTAATTCTTGGGCTGAGAAATCAACACTTAAAAGCCATAATTTTAAGGAGCGATAAGAATTTTTGAATAAAGGAAAATGGGTAGGGGTGGGTAGGTACCGCCAGCGAGTAGATAGGGCTCTTAATTGTAGATTTTAAATATTTGAGAGACAACAATGCATAATTCGTAATTTTTAAAAGAGCAATGAATTCTAGGTGATTAGAATATAACGTAGCATGAATTTAGGAAGCTTAGAAAATGAATAAGCATGAATTTAAGACAACAACTGAATTCAATTGAATTTCATGGAGAGAAACAAGATAAATAATAGAGGGCAAACTAAAGCGCGAAGGTATGAGATGTTTGAGGCCGTAAATAAATTAAAAAATCTCTATCTTATCTGCATCTTGGAGATTTCGTCGTAGTATGTCAGCGAGATAATTTAGAATGGGTTTCTCATTTATATATAGCCAGAACCTGAAGACCTTAAGGAAAAACTACGAGAGAGAGAGAGAGAGAGGATGGAGGGGTAGACAGAGGCATGGCGGGAGAAAAGATCATCATCATCATCATATATATATATAAAGAGAGAGAGAGAGGGGGGACCAGTCAAGCAGCACATCACGCTGTAATTCTTGGGCTGAGAAATCAACACTTAAAAGCCATAATTTTAAGGAGCGATAAGAATTTTTGAATAAAGGAAAATGGGTAGGGGTGGGTAGGTACCGCCAGCGAGTAGATAGGGCTCTTAATTGTAGATTTTAAATATTTGAGAGACAACAATGCATAAATCGTAACTTTTAAAAGAGCAATGAATTCTAGGTGATTAGAATATAACGTAGCATGAATTTAGGAAGCTTAGAAAATGAATAAGCATGAATTTAAGACAACAACTGAATTCAATTGAATTTCATGGAGAGAAACAAGATAAATAATAGAGGGCAAACTAAAGCGCGAAGGTATGAGATGTTTGAGGCCGTAAGTAAATAAAAAAATCTCTATCTTATCTGTATCTTGGAGATTTCATCGTAGTATGTCAGCGAGATAATTTAGAATGGGTTTCTCATTTATATATAGCCAGAACCTGAAGACCTTAAGGAAAAACTACGAGAGAGAGAGAGAGGATGGAGGGGTAGACAGAGGCATGGCGGGAGAAAAGATCATCATCATCATCATATATATATATAAAGAGAGAGAGAGAGGGGGGACCAGTCAAGTAGCACATCACGCTGTAATTCTTGGGCTGAGAAATCAACACTTAAAAGCCATAATTTTAAGGAGAGATAAGAATTTTTGAATAAAGGAAAATGGGTAGGGGTGGGTAGGTACCGCCAGCGAGTAGATAGGGTTCTTAATTGTAGATTTTAAATATTTGAGAGACAACAATGCATAAATCGTAATTTTTAAAAGAGCAATGAATTCTAGGTGATTAGAATATAACGTAGCATGAATTTAGGAAGCTTAGAAAATGAATAAGCATGAATTTAAGACAACAACTGAATTCAATTGAATTTCATGGAGAGAAACAAGATAAATAATAGAGGGCAAACTAAAGCGCGAAGGTATGAGATGTTTGAGGCCGTAAATAAATAAAAAAATCTCTATCTTATCTGCATCTTGGAGATTTCGTCGTAGTATGTCAGCGAGATAATTTAGAATGGGTTTCTCATTTATATATAGCCAGAACCTGAAGACCTTAAGGAAAAACTACGAGAGAGAGAGAGAGAGAGAGAGAGGATGGAGGGGTAGACAGAGGCATGGCGGGAGAAAAGAACATCATCATCATCATATATATATATAAAGAGAGAGAGAGGGGGGGGACCAGTCAAGCAGCACATCACGCTGTAATTCTTGGGCTGAGAAATCAACACTTAAAAGCCATAATTTTAAGGAGCGATAAGAATTTTTGAATAAAGGAAAATGGGTAGGGGTGGGTAGGTACCGCCAGCGAGAAGATAGGGCTCTTAATTGTAGATTTTAAATATTTGAGAGACAACAATGCATAAATCGTAATTTTTAAAAGAGCAATGAATTCTAGGTGATTAGAATATAACGTAGCATGAATTTAGGAAGCTTAGAAAATGAATAAGCATGAATTTAAGACAACAACTGAATTCAATTGAATTTCATCGAGAGAAACAAGATAAATAATAGAGGGCAAACTAAAGCGCGAAGGTATGAGATGTTTGTGGCCGTAAATAAATAAAAAAAATCTCTATCTTATCTGCATCTTGGAGATTTCGTCGTAGTATGTCAGCGAGATAATTTAGAATGGGTTTCTCATTTATATATAGCCAGAACCTGAAGACCTTAAGGAAAAACTACGAGAGAGAGAGAGAGAGGATGGAGGGGTAGACAGAGGCATGGCGGGAGAAAAGATCATCATCATCATCATATATATATATAAAGAGAGAGAGAGAGGGGGGACCAGTCAAGTAGCACATCACGCTGTAATTCTTGGGCTGAGAAATCAACACTTAAAAGCCATAATTTTAAGGAGCGATAAGAATTTTTGAATAAAGGAAAATGGGTAGGGGTGGGTAGGTACCGCCAGCGAGTAGATAGGGCTCTTAATTGTAGATTTTAAATATTTGAGAGACAACAATGCATAAATCGTAATTTTTAAAAGAGCAATGAATTCTAGGTGATTAGAATATAACGTAGCATGAATTTAGGAAGCTTAGAAAATGAATAAGCATGAATTTAAGACAACAACTGAATTCAATTGAATTTCATCGAGAGAAACAAGATAAATAATAGAGGGCAAACTAAAGCGCGAAGGTATGAGATGTTTGAGGCCGTAAATAAATAAAAAAATCTCTATCTTATCTGCATCTTGGAGATTTCGTCGTAGTATGTCAGCGAGATAATTTAGAATGGGTTTCTCATTTATATATAGCCAGAACCTGAAGACCTTAAGGAAAAACTACGAGAGAGAGAGAGAGAGAGAGAGAGGATGGAGGGGTAGACAGAGGCATGGCGGGAGAAAAGATCATCATCATCATCATATATATATATAAAGAGAGAGAGAGAGGGGGGACCAGTCAAGTAGCACATCACGCTGTAATTCTTGGGCTGAGAAATCAACACTTAAAAGCCATAATTTTAAGGAGCGATAAGAATTTTTGAATAAAGGAAAATGGGTAGGGGTGGGTAGGTACCGCCAGCGAGTAGATAGGGCTCTTAATTGTAGATTTTAAATATTTGAGAGACAACAATGCATAAATCGTAATTTTTAAAAGAGCAATGAATTCTAGGTGATTAGAATATAACGTAGCATGAATTTAGGAAGCTTAGAAAATGAATAAGCATGAATTTAAGACAACAACTGAATTCAATTGAATTTCATGGAGAGAAACAAGATAAATAATAGAGGGCAAACTAAAGCGCGAAGGTATGAGATGTTTGAGGCCGTAAGTAAATAAAAAAATCTCTATCTTATCTGCATCTTGGAGATTTCATCGTAGTATGTCAGCGAGATAATTTAGAATGGGTTTCTCATTTATATATAGCCAGAACCTGAAGACCTTAAGGAAAAACTACGAGAGAGAGAGAGAGGATGGAGGGGTAGACAGAGGCATGGCGAGAGAAAAGATCATCATCATCATCATATATATATATAAAGAGAGAGAGAGAGGGGGGACCAGTCAAGTAGCACATCACGCTGTAATTCTTGGGCTGAGAAATCAACACTTAAAAGCCATAATTTTAAGGAGCGATAAGAATTTTTGAATAAAGGAAAATGGGTAGGGGTGGGTAGGTACCGCCAGCGAGTAGATAGGGCTCTTAATTGTAGATTTTAAATATTTGAGAGACAACAATGCATAATTCGTAATTTTTAAAAGAGCAATGAATTCTAGGTGATTAGAATATAACGTAGCATGAATTTAGGAAGCTTAGAAAATGAATAAGCATGAATTTAAGACAACAACTGAATTCAATTGAATTTCATGGAGAGAAACAAGATAAATAATAGAGGGCAAACTAAAGCGCGAAGGTATGAGATGTTTGAGGCCGTAAATAAATTAAAAAATCTCTATCTTATCTGCATCTTGGAGATTTCGTCGTAGTATGTCAGCGAGATAATTTAGAATGGGTTTCTCATTTATATATAGCCAGAACCTGAAGACCTTAAGGAAAAACTACGAGAGAGAGAGAGAGAGAGGATGGAGGGGTAGACAGAGGCATGGCGGGAGAAAAGATCATCATCATCATCATATATATATATAAAGAGAGAGAGAGAGGGGGGACCAGTCAAGCAGCACATCACGCTGTAATTCTTGGGCTGAGAAATCAACACTTAAAAGCCATAATTTTAAGGAGCGATAAGAATTTTTGAATAAAGGAAAATGGGTAGGGGTGGGTAGGTACCGCCAGCGAGTAGATAGGGCTCTTAATTGTAGATTTTAAATATTTGAGAGACAACAATGCATAAATCGTAACTTTTAAAAGAGCAATGAATTCTAGGTGATTAGAATATAACGTAGCATGAATTTAGGAAGCTTAGAAAATGAATAAGCATGAATTTAAGACAACAAATGAATTCAATTGAATTTCATGGAGAGAAACAAGATAAATAATAGAGGGCAAACTAAAGCGCGAAGGTATGAGATGTTTGAGGCCGTAAGTAAATAAAAAAATCTCTATCTTATCTGCATCTTGGAGATTTCATCGTAGTATGTCAGCGAGATAATTTAGAATGGGTTTCTCATTTATATATAGCCAGAACCTGAAGACCTTAAGGAAAAACTACGAGAGAGAGAGAGAGGATGGAGGGGTAGACAGAGGCATGGCGGGAGAAAAGATCATCATCATCATCATATATATATATAAAGAGAGAGAGAGAGGGGGGACCAGTCAAGTAGCACATCACGCTGTAATTCTTGGGCTGAGAAATCAACACTTAAAAGCCATAATTTTAAGGAGAGATAAGAATTTTTGAATAAAGGAAAATGGGTAGGGGTGGGTAGGTACCGCCAGCGAGTAGATAGGGTTCTTAATTGTAGATTTTAAATATTTGAGAGACAACAATGCATAAATCGTAATTTTTAAAAGAGCAATGAATTCTAGGTGATTAGAATATAACGTAGCATGAATTTAGGAAGCTTAGAAAATGAATAAGCATGAATTTAAGACAACAACTGAATTCAATTGAATTTCATGGAGAGAAACAAGATAAATAATAGAGGGCAAACTAAAGCGCGAAGGTATGAGATGTTTGAGGCCGTAAATAAATAAAAAAATCTCTATCTTATCTGCATCTTGGAGATTTCGTCGTAGTATGTCAGCGAGATAATTTAGAATGGGTTTCTCATTTATATATAGCCAGAACCTGAAGACCTTAAGGAAAAACTACGAGAGAGAGAGAGAGAGGATGGAGGGGTAGACAGAGGCATGGCGGGAGAAAAGATCATCATCATCATCATATATATATATAAAGAGAGAGAGAGAGGGGGGACCAGTCAAGCAGCACATCACGCTGTAATTCTTGGGCTGAGAAATCAACACTTAAAAGCCATAATTTTAAGGAGCGATAAGAATTTTTGGATAAAGAGAAATGGGTAGGGGTGGGTAGGTACCGCCAGCGAGTAGATAGGGCTCTTAATTGTAGATTTTAAATATTTGAGAGACAACAATGCATAAATCGTAATTTTTAAAAGAGCAATGAATTCTAGGTGATTAGAATATAACGTAGCATGAATTTAGGAAACTTAGAAAATGAATAAGTATGAATTTAAGACAACAACTGAATTCAATTGAATTTCATGGAGAGAAACAAGATAAATAATAGAGGGCAAACTAAAGCGCGAAGGTATGAGATGTTTGTGGCCGTAAATAAATAAAAAAATCTCTATCTTATCTGCATCTTGGAGATTTCGTCGTAGTATGTCAGCGAGATAATTTAGAATGGGTTTCTCATTTATATATAGCCAGAACCTGAAGACCTTAAGGAAAAACTACGAGAGAGAGAGAAAGAGGATGGAGGGTTAGACAGAGGCATGGCGGGAGAAAAGATCATCATCATCATCATATATATATATAAAGAGAGAGAGAGAGGGGTGACCAGTCAAGTAGCACATCACGCTGTAATTCTTGGGCTGAGAAATCAACACTTAAAAGCCATAATTTTAAGGAGCGATAAGAATTTTTGAATAAAGGAAAATGGGTAGGTGTGGGTAGGTACCGCCAGCGAGTAGATAGGGCTCTTAATTGTAGATTTTAAATATTTGAGAGACAACAATGCATAAATCGTAATTTTTAAAAGAGCAATGAATTCTAGGTGATTAGAATATAACGTAGCATGAATTTAGGAAGCTTAGAAAATGAATAAGCATGAATTTAAGACAACAACTGAATTCAATTGAATTTCATCGAGAGAAACAAGATAAATAATAGAGGGCAAACTAAAGCACGAAGGTATGAGATGTTTGAGGCCGTAAATAAATAAAAAAATCTCTATCTTATCTGCATCTTGGAGATTTCGTCGTAGTATGTCAGCGAGATAATTTAGAATGGGTTTCTCATTTATATATAGCCAGAACCTGAAGACCTTAAGGAAAAACTACGAGAGAGAGAGAGAGAGAGAGAGAGAGGATGGAGGGGTAGACAGAGGCATGGCGGGAGAAAAGATCATCATCATCATCATATATATATATATAAAGAGAGAGAGAGAGGGGGGACCAGTCAAGCAGCACATCACGCTGTAATTCTTGGGCTGAGAAATCAACATTTAAAAGCCATAATTTTAAGGAGCGATAAGAATTTTTGAATAAAGGAAAATGGGTAGGGGTGGGTAGGTACCGCCAGCGAGTAGATAGGGTTCTTAATTGTAGATTTTAAATATTTGAGAGACAACAATGCATAAATCGTAATTTTTAAAAGAGCAATGAATTCTAGGTGATTAGAATATAACGTAGCATGAATTTAGGAAGCTTAGAAAATGAATAAGCATGAATTTAAGACAACAACTGAATTCAATTGAATTTCATCGAGAGAAACAAGATAAATAATAGAGGGCAAACTAAAGCGCGAAGGTATGAGATGTTTGAGGCCGTAAATAAATAAAAAAATCTCTATCTTATCTGCATCTTGGAGATTTCGTCGTAGTATGTCAGCGAGATAATTTAGAATGGGTTTCTCATTTATATATAGCCAGAACCTGAAGACCTTAAGGAAAAACTACGAGAGAGAGAGAGAGAAGATGGAGGGGTAGACAGAGGCATGGCGGGAGAAAAGATCATCATCATCATCATATATATATATAAAGAGAGAGAGAGAGGGGGGACCAGTCAAGCAGCACATCACGCTGTAATTCTTGGGCTGAGAAATCAACACTTAAAAGCCATAATTTTAAGGAGAGATAAGAATTTTTGAATAAAGGAAAATGGGTAGGGGTGGGTAGGTACCGTCAGCGAGTAGATAGGGCTCTTAATTGTAGATTTTAAATATTTGAGAGACAACAATGCATAAATCGTAACTTTTAAAAGAGCAATGAATTCTAGGTGATTAGAATATAACGTAGCATGAATTTAGGAAGCTTAGAAAATGAATAAGCATGAATTTAAGACAACAACTGAATTCAATTGAATTTCATGGAGAGAAACAAGATAAATAATAGAGGGCAAACTAAAGCGCGAAGGTATGAGATGTTTGAGGCCGTAAGTAAATAAAAAAATCTCTATCTTATCTGTATCTTGGAGATTTCATCGTAGTATGTCAGCGAGATAATTTAGAATGGGTTTCTCATTTATATATAGCCAGAACCTGAAGACCTTAAGGAAAAACTACGAGAGAGAGAGAGAGGATGGAGGGGTAGACAGAGGCATGGCGGGAGAAAAGATCATCATCATCATCATATATATATATAAAGAGAGAGAGAGAGGGGGGACCAGTCAAGTAGCACATCACGCTGTCATTCTTGGGCTGAGAAATCAACACTTAAAAGCCATAATTTTAAGGAGAGATAAGAATTTTTGAATAAAGGAAAATGGGTAGGGGTGGGTAGGTACCGCCAGCGAGTAGATAGGGTTCTTAATTGTAGATTTTAAATATTTGAGAGACAACAATGCATAAATCGTAATTTTTAAAAGAGCAATGAATTCTAGGTGATTAGAATATAACGTAGCATGAATTTAGGAAGCTTAGAAAATGAATAAGCATGAATTTAAGACAACAACTGAATTCAATTGAATTTCATGGAGAGAAACAAGATAAATAATAGAGGGCAAACTAAAGCGCGAAGGTATGAGATGTTTGAGGCCGTAAATAAATAAAAAAATCTCTATCTTATCTGCATCTTGGAGATTTCGTCGTAGTATGTCAGCGAGATAATTTAGAATGGGTTTCTCATTTATATATAGCCAGAACCTGAAGACCTTAAGGAAAAACTACGAGAGAGAGAGAGAGAGAGAGAGAGGATGGAGGGGTAGACAGAGGCATGGCGGGAGAAAAGATCATCATCATCATCATATATATATATAAAGAGAGAGAGAGGGGGGGACCAGTCAAGCAGCACATCACGCTGTAATTCTTGGGCTGAGAAATCAACACTTAAAAGCCATAATTTTAAGGAGCGATAAGAATTTTTGAATAAAGGAAAATGGGTAGGGTTGGGTAGGTACCGCCAGCGAGTAGATAGGGCTCTTAATTGTAGATTTTAAATATTTGAGAGACAACAATGCATAAATCGTAATTTTTAAAAGAGCAATGAATTCTAGGTGATTAGAATATAACGTAGCATGAATTTAGGAAGCTTAGAAAATGAATAAGCATGAATTTAAGACAACAACTGAATTCAATTGAATTTCATGGAGAGAAACAAGATAAATAATAGAGGGCAAACTAAAGCGCGAAGGTATGAGATGTTTGAGGCCGTAAATAAATAAAAAAATCTGTATCTTATCTGCATCTTGGAGATTTCGTCGTAGTATGTCAGCGAGATAATTTAGAATGGGTTTCTCATTTATATATAGCCAGAACCTGAAGACCTTAAGGAAAAACTACGAGAGAGAGAGAGAGAGGATGGAGGGGTAGACAGAGGCATGGCGGGAGAAAAGATCATCATCATCATCATATATATATATAAAGAGAGAGAGAGAGGGGGGACCAGTCAAGTAGCACATCACGCTGTAATTCTTGGGCTGAGAAATCAACACTTAAAAGCCATAATTTTAAGGAGCGATAAGAATTTTTGAATAAAGGAAAATGGGTAGGGGTGGGTAGGTACCGCCAGCGAGTAGATAGGGCTCTTAATTGTAGATTTTAAATATTTGAGAGACAACAATGCATAAATCGTAATTTTTAAAAGAGCAATGAATTCTAGGTGATTAGAATATAACGTAGCATGAATTTAGGAAGCTTAGAAAATGAATAAGCATGAATTTAAGACAACAACTGAATTCAATTGAATTTCATCGAGAGAAACAAGATAAATAATAGAGGGCAAACTAAAGCGCGAAGGTATGAGATGTTTGAGGCCGTAAATAAATAAAAAAATCTCTATCTTATCTGCATCTTGGAGATTTCGTCGTAGTATGTCAGCGAGATAATTTAGAATGGGTTTCTCATTTATATATAGCCAGAACCTGAAGACCTTAAGGAAAAACTACGAGAGAGAGAGAGAGAGAGAGAGAGAGAGAGGATGGAGGGGTAGACAGAGGCATGGCGGGAGAAAAGATCATCATCATCATCATATATATATATAAAGAGAGAGAGAGAGGGGGGACCAGTCAAGTAGCACATCACGCTGTAATTCTTGGGCTGAGAAATCAACACTTAAAAGCCATAATTTTAAGGAGCGATAAGAATTTTTGAATAAAGGAAAATGGGTAGGGGTGGGTAGGTACCGCCAGCGAGTAGATAGGGCTCTTAATTGTAGATTTTAAATATTTGAGAGACAACAATGCATAAATCGTAATTTTTAAAAGAGCAATGAATTCTAGGTGATTAGAATATAACGTAGCATGAATTTAGGAAGCTTAGAAAATGAATAAGCATGAATTTAAGACAACAACTGAATTCAATTGAATTTCATCGAGAGAAACAAGATAAATAATAGAGGGCAAACTAAAGCACGAAGGTATGAGATGTTTGAGGCCGTAAATAAATAAAAAAATCTCTATCTTATCTGCATCTTGGAGATTTCGTCGTAGTATGTCAGCGAGATAATTTAGAATGGGTTTCTCATTTATATATAGCCAGAACCTGAAGACCTTAAGGAAAAACTACGAGAGAGAGAGAGAGAGAGAGAGAGGATGGAGGGGTAGACAGAGGCATGGCGGGAGAAAAGATCATCATCATCATCATATATATATATAAAGAGAGAGAGAGAGGGGGACGAGTCAAGCAGCACGTCACGCTGTAATTCTTGGGCTGAGAAATCAACACTTAAAAGCCATAATTTTAAGGAGCGATAAGAATTTTTGAATAAGGGAAAATGGGTAGGGGTGGGTAGGTACCGCCAGCGAGTAGATAGGGCTCTTAATTGTAGATTTTAAATATTTGAGAGACAACAATGCATAAATCGTAATTTTTAAAAGAGCAATGAATTCTAGGTGATTAGAATATAACGTAGCATGAATTTAGGAAGCTTAGAAAATGAATAAGCATGAATTTAAGACAACAGCTGAATTCAATTGAATTTCATGGAGAGAAACAAGATAAATAATAGAGGGCAAACTAAAGCGCGAAGGTATGAGATGTTTGAGGCCGTAAATAAATAAAAAAATCTCTATCTTATCTGCATCTTGGAGATTTCGTCGTAGTATGTCAGCGAGATAATTTAGAATGGGTTTCTCATTTATATATAGCCAGAACCTGAAGACCTTAAGGAAAAACTACGAGAGAGAGAGAGAGAGAGGATGGAGGGGTAGACAGAGGCATGGCGGGAGAAAAGATCATCATCATCATCATATATATATATAAAGAGAGAGAGAGAGGGGGGACCAGTCAAGCAGCACATCACGCTGTAATTCTTGGGCTGAGAAATCAACACTTAAAAGCCATAATTTTAAGGAGCGATAAGAATTTTTGAATAAAGGAAAATGGGTAGGGGTGGGTAGGTACCGCCAGCGAGTAGATAGGGCTCTTAATTGTAGATTTTAAATATTTGAGAGACAACAATGCATAAATCGTAATTTTTAAAAGAGCAATGAATTCTAGGTGATTAGAATATAACGTAGCATGAATTTAGGAAGCTTAGAAAATGAATAAGCATGAATTTAAGACAACAACTGAATTCAATTGAATTTCATGGAGAGAAACAAGATAAATAATAGAGGGCAAACTAAAGCGCGAAGGTATGAGATGTTTGAGGCCGTAAATAAATTAAAAAATCTCTATCTTATCTGCATCTTGGAGATTTCGTCGTAGTATGTCAGCGAGATAATTTAGAATGGGTTTCTCATTTATATATAGCCAGAACCTGAAGACCTTAAGGAAAAACTACGAGAGAGAGAGAGAGAGGATGGAGGGGTAGACAGAGGCATGGCGGGAGAAAAGATCATCATCATCATCATATATATATATAAAGAGAGAGAGAGAGGGGGGACCAGTCAAGCAGCACATCACGCTGTAATTCTTGGGCTGAGAAATCAACACTTAAAAGCCATAATTTTAAGGAGCGATAAGAATTTTTGAATAAAGGAAAATGGGTAGGGGTGGGTAGGTACCGCCAGCGAGTAGATAGGGCTCTTAATTGTAGATTTTAAATATTTGAGAGACAACAATGCATAAATCGTAACTTTTAAAAGAGCAATGAATTCTAGGTGATTAGAATATAACGTAGCATGAATTTAGGAAGCTTAGAAAATGAATAAGCATGAATTTAAGACAACAACTGAATTCAATTGAATTTCATGGAGAGAAACAAGATAAATAATAGAGGGCAAACTAAAGCGCGAAGGTATGAGATGTTTGAGGCCGTAAGTAAATAAAAAAATCTCTATCTTATCTGTATCTTGGAGATTTCATCGTAGTATGTCAGCGAGATAATTTAGAATGGGTTTCTCATTTATATATAGCCAGAACCTGAAGACCTTAAGGAAAAACTACGAGAGAGAGAGAGAGGATGGAGGGGTAGACAGAGGCATGGCGGGAGAAAAGATCATCATCATCATCATATATATATATAAAGAGAGAGAGAGAGGGGGGACCAGTCAAGTAGCACATCACGCTGTAATTCTTGGGCTGAGAAATCAACACTTAAAAGCCATAATTTTAAGGAGAGATAAGAATTTTTGAATAAAGGAAAATGGGTAGGGGTGGGTAGGTACCGCCAGCGAGTAGATAGGGTTCTTAATTGTAGATTTTAAATATTTGAGAGACAACAATGCATAAATCGTAATTTTTAAAAGAGCAATGAATTCTAGGTGATTAGAATATAACGTAGCATGAATTTAGGAAGCTTAGAAAATGAATAAGCATGAATTTAAGACAACAACTGAATTCAATTGAATTTCATGGAGAGAAACAAGATAAATAATAGAGGGCAAACTAAAGCGCGAAGGTATGAGATGTTTGAGGCCGTAAATAAATAAAAAAATCTCTATCTTATCTGCATCTTGGAGATTTCGTCGTAGTATGTCAGCGAGATAATTTAGAATGGGTTTCTCATTTATATATAGCCAGAACCTGAAGACCTTAAGGAAAAACTACGAGAGAGAGAGAGAGAGAGAGAGAGAGGATGGAGGGGTAGACAGAGGCATGGCGGGAGAAAAGATCATCATCATCATCATATATATATATAAAGAGAGAGAGAGGGGGGGGACCAGTCAAGCAGCACATCACGCTGTAATTCTTGGGCTGAGAAATCAACACTTAAAAGCCATAATTTTAAGGAGCGATAAGAATTTTTGAATAAAGGAAAATGGGTAGGGGTGGGTAGGTACCGCCAGCGAGTAGATAGGGCTCTTAATTGTAGATTTTAAATATTTGAGAGACAACAATGCATAAATCGTAATTTTTAAAAGAGCAATGAATTCTAGGTGATTAGAATATAACGTAGCATGAATTTAGGAAGCTTAGAAAATGAATAAGCATGAATTTAAGACAACAACTGAATTCAATTGAATTTCATGGAGAGAAACAAGATAAATAATAGAGGGCAAACTAAAGCGCGAAGGTATGAGATGTTTGTGGCCGTAAATAAATAAAAAAATCTCTATCTTATCTGCATCTTGGAGATTTCGTCGTAGTATGTCAGCGAGATAATTTAGAATGGGTTTCTCATTTATATATAGCCAGAACCTGAAGACCTTAAGGAAAAACTACGAGAGAGAGAGAGAGAGGATGGAGGGGTAGACAGAGGCATGGCGGGAGAAAAGATCATCATCATCATCATATATATATATAAAGAGAGAGAGAGAGGGGGGACCAGTCAAGTAGCACATCACGCTGTAATTCTTGGGCTGAGAAATCAACACTTAAAAGCCATAATTTTAAGGAACGATAAGAATTTTTGAATAAAGGAAAATGGGTAGGGGTGGGTAGGTACCGCCAGCGAGTAGATAGGGCTCTTAATTGTAGATTTTAAATATTTGAGAGACAACAATGCATAAATCGTAATTTTTAAAAGAGCAATGAATTCTAGGTGATTAGAATATAACGTAGCATGAATTTAGGAAGCTTAGAAAATGAATAAGCATGAATTTAAGACAACAACTGAATTCAATTGAATTTCATCGAGAGAAACAAGATAAATAATAGAGGGCAAACTAAAGCGCGAAGGTATGAGATGTTTGAGGCCGTAAATAAATAAAAAAAATCTCTATCTTATCTGCATCTTGGAGATTTCGTCGTAGTATGTCAGCGAGATAATTTAGAATGGGTTTCTCATTTATATATAGCCAGAACCTGAAGACCTTAAGGAAAAACTACGAGAGAGAGAGAGAGAGAGAGAGAGAGAGGATGGAGGGGTAGACAGAGGCATGGCGGGAGAAAAGATCATCATCATCATCATATATATATATAAAGAGAGAGAGAGAGGGGGGACCAGTCAAGTAGCACATCACGCTGTAATTCTTGGGCTGAGAAATCAACACTTAAAAGCCATAATTTTAAGGAGCGATAAGAATTTTTGAATAAAGGAAAATGGGTAGGGGTGGGTAGGTACCGCCAGCGAGTAGATAGGGCTCTTAATTGTAGATTTTAAATATTTGAGAGACAACAATGCATAAATCGTAATTTTTAAAAGAGCAATGAATTCTAGGTGATTAGAATATAACGTAGCATGAATTTAGGAAGCTTAGAAAATGAATAAGCATGAATTTAAGACAACAACTGAATTCAATTGAATTTCATCGAGAGAAACAAGATAAATAATAGAGGGCAAACTAAAGCACGAAGGTATGAGATGTTTGAGGCCGTAAATAAATAAAAAAATCTCTATCTTATCTGCATCTTGGAGATTTCGTCGTAGTATGTCAGCGAGATAATTTAGAATGGGTTTCTCATTTATATATAGCCAGAACCTGAAGACCTTAAGGAAAAACTACGAGAGAGAGAGAGAGAGAGAGAGAGAGGATGGAGGGGTAGACAAAGGCATGGCGGGAGAAAAGATCATCATCATCATCATATATATATATAAAGAGAGAGAGAGAGGGGGACGAGTCAAGCAGCACGTCACGCTGTAATTCTTGGGCTGAGAAATCAACACTTAAAAGCCATAATTTTAAGGAGCGATAAGAATTTTTGAATAAGGGAAAATGGGTAGGGGTGGATAGGTACCGCCAGCGAGTAGATAGGGCTCTTAATTGTAGATTTTAAATATTTGAGAGACAACAATGCATAAATCGTAATTTTTAAAAGAGCAATGAATTCTAGGTGATTAGAATATAACGTAGCATGAATTTAGGAAGCTTAGAAAATGAATAAGCATGAATTTAAGACAACAGCTGAATTCAATTGAATTTCATGGAGAGAAACAAGATAAATAATAGAGGGCAAACTAAAGCGCGAAGGTATGAGATGTTTGAGGCCGTAAATAAATAAAAAAATCTCTATCTTATCTGCATCTTGGAGATTTCGTCGTAGTATGTCAGCGAGATAATTTAGAATGGGTTTCTCATTTATATATAGCCAGAACCTGAAGACCTTAAGGAAAAACTACGAGAGAGAGAGAGAGAGAGGATGGAGGGGTAGACAGAGGCATGGCGGGAGAAAAGATCATCATCATCATCATATATATATATAAAGAGAGAGAGAGAGGGGGGACCAGTCAAGCAGCACATCACGCTGTAATTCTTGGGCTGAGAAATCAACACTTAAAAGCCATAATTTTAAGGAGCGATAAGAATTTTTGAATAAAGGAAAATGGGTAGGGGTGGGTAGGTACCGCCAGCGAGTAGATAGGGCTCTTAATTGTAGATTTTAAATATTTGAGAGACAACAATGCATAAATCGTAATTTTTAAAAGAGCAATGAATTCTAGGTGATTAGAATATAACGTAGCATGAATTTAGGAAGCTTAGAAAATGAATAAGCATGAATTTAAGACAACAACTGAATTCAATTGAATTTCATGGAGAGAAACAAGATAAATAATAGAGGGCAAACTAAAGCGCGAAGGTATGAGATGTTTGAGGCCGTAAGTAAATAAAAAAATCTCTATCTTATCTGCATCTTGGAGATTTCATCGTAGTATGTCAGCGAGATAATTTAGAATGGGTTTCTCATTTATATATAGCCAGAACCTGAAGACCTTAAGGAAAAACTACGAGAGAGAGAGAGAGGATGGAGGGGTAGACAGAGGCATGGCGAGAGAAAAGATCATCATCATCATCATATATATATATAAAGAGAGAGAGAGAGGGGGGACCAGTCAAGTAGCACATCACGCTGTAATTCTTGGGCTGAGAAATCAACACTTAAAAGCCATAATTTTAAGGAGCGATAAGAATTTTTGAATAAAGGAAAATGGGTAGGGGTGGGTAGGTACCGCCAGCGAGTAGATAGGGCTCTTAATTGTAGATTTTAAATATTTGAGAGACAACAATGCATAATTCGTAATTTTTAAAAGAGCAATGAATTCTAGGTGATTAGAATATAACGTAGCATGAATTTAGGAAGCTTAGAAAATGAATAAGCATGAATTTAAGACAACAACTGAATTCAATTGAATTTCATGGAGAGAAACAAGATAAATAATAGAGGGCAAACTAAAGCGCGAAGGTATGAGATGTTTGAGGCCATAAATAAATTAAAAAATCTCTATCTTATCTGCATCTTGGAGATTTCGTCGTAGTATGTCAGCGAGATAATTTAGAATGGGTTTCTCATTTATATATAGCCAGAACCTGAAGACCTTAAGGAAAAACTACGAGAGAGAGAGAGAGAGGATGGAGGGGTAGACAGAGGCATGGCGGGAGAAAAGATCATCATCATCATCATATATATATATAAAGAGAGAGAGAGAGGGGGGACCAGTCAAGCAGCACATCACGCTGTAATTCTTGGGCTGAGAAATCAACACTTAAAAGCCATAATTTTAAGGAGCGATAAGAATTTTTGAATAAAGGAAAATGGGTAGGGGTGGGTAGGTACCGCCAGCGAGTAGATAGGGCTCTTAATTGTAGATTTTAAATATTTGAGAGACAACAATGCATAAATCGTAACTTTTAAAAGAGCAATGAATTCTAGGTGATTAGAATATAACGTAGCATGAATTTAGGAAGCTTAGAAAATGAATAAGCATGAATTTAAGACAACAACTGAATTCAATTGAATTTCATGGAGAGAAACAAGATAAATAATAGAGGGCAAACTAAAGCGCGAAGGTATGAGATGTTTGAGGCCGTAAGTAAATAAAAAAATCTCTATCTTATCTGCATCTTGGAGATTTCATCGTAGTATGTCAGCGAGATAATTTAGAATGGGTTTCTCATTTATATATAGCCAGAACCTGAAGACCTTAAGGAAAAACTACGAGAGAGAGAGAGAGGATGGAGGGGTAGACAGAGGCATGGCGGGAGAAAAGATCATCATCATCATCATATATATATATAAAGAGAGAGAGAGAGGGGGGACCAGTCAAGTAGCACATCACGCTGTAATTCTTGGGCTGAGAAATCAACACTTAAAAGCCATAATTTTAAGGAGAGATAAGAATTTTTGAATAAAGGAAAATGGGTAGGGGTGGGTAGGTACCGCCAGCGAGTAGATAGGGTTCTTAATTGTAGATTTTAAATATTTGAGAGACAACAATGCATAAATCGTAATTTTTAAAAGAGCAATGAATTCTAGGTGATTAGAATATAACGTAGCATGAATTTAGGAAGCTTAGAAAATGAATAAGCATGAATTTAAGACAACAACTGAATTCAATTGAATTTCATGGAGAGAAACAAGATAAATAATAGAGGGCAAACTAAAGCGCGAAGGTATGAGATGTTTGAGGCCGTAAATAAATAAAAAAATCTCTATCTTATCTGCATCTTGGAGATTTCGTCGTAGTATGTCAGCGAGATAATTTAGAATGGGTTTCTCATTTATATATAGCCAGAACCTGAAGACCTTAAGGAAAAACTACGAGAGAGAGAGAGAGAGGATGGAGGGGTAGACAGAGGCATGGCGAGAGAAAAGATCATCATCATCATCATATATATATATAAAGAGAGAGAGAGAGGGGGGACCAGTCAAGCAGCACATCACGCTGTAATTCTTGGGCTGAGAAATCAACACTTAAAAGCCATAATTTTAAGGAGCGATAAGAATTTTTGGATAAAGAGAAATGGGTAGGGGTGGGTAGGTACCGCCAGCGAGTAGATAGGGCTCTTAATTGTAGATTTTAAATATTTGAGAGACAACAATGCATAAATCGTAATTTTTAAAAGAGCAATGAATTCTAGGTGATTAGAATATAACGTAGCATGAATTTAGGAAACTTAGAAAATGAATAAGTATGAATTTAAGACAACAACTGAATTCAATTGAATTTCATGGAGAGAAACAAGATAAATAATAGAGGGCAAACTAAAGCGCGAAGGTATGAGATGTTTGTGGCCGTAAATAAATAAAAAAATCTCTATCTTATCTGCATCTTGGAGATTTCGTCGTAGTATGTCAGCGAGATAATTTAGAATGGGTTTCTCATTTATATATAGCCAGAACCTGAAGACCTTAAGGAAAAACTACGAGAGAGAGAGAAAGAGGATGGAGGGGTTGACAGAGGCATGGCGGGAGAAAAGATCATCATCATCATCATATATATATATATAAAGAGAGAGAGAGAGGGGTGACCAGTCAAGTAGCACATCACGCTGTAATTCTTGGGCTGAGAAATCAACACTTAAAAGCCATAATTTTAAGGAGCGATAAGAATTTTTGAATAAAGGAAAATGGGTAGGTGTGGGTAGGTACCGCCAGCGAGTAGATAGGGCTCTTAATTGTAGATTTTAAATATTTGAGAGACAACAATGCATAAATCGTAATTTTTAAAAGAGCAATGAATTCTAGGTGATTAGAATATAACGTAGCATGAATTTAGGAAGCTTAGAAAATGAATAAGCATGAATTTAAGACAACAACTGAATTCAATTGAATTTCATCGAGAGAAACAAGATAAATAATAGAGGGCAAACTAAAGCACGAAGGTATGAGATGTTTGAGGCCGTAAATAAATAAAAAAATCTCTATCTTATCTGCATCTTGGAGATTTCGTCGTAGTATGTCAGCGAGATAATTTAGAATGGGTTTCTCATTTATATATAGCCAGAACCTGAAGACCTTAAGGAAAAACTACGAGAGAGAGAGAGAGAGAGAGAGAGGATGGAGGGGTAGACAGAGGCATGGCGGGAGAAAAGATCATCATCATCATCATATATATATATAAAGAGAGAGAGAGAGGGGGGACGAGTCAAGCAGCACATCACGCTGTAATTCTTGGGCTGAGAAATCAACACTTAAAAGCCATAATTTTAAGGAGCGATAAGAATTTTTGAATAAAGGAAAATGGGTAGGGGTGGGTAGGTACCGCCAGCGAGTAGATAGGGCTCTTAATTGTAGATTTTAAATATTTGAGAGACAACAATGCATAAATCGTAATTTTTAAAAGAGCAATGAATTCTAGGTGATTAGAATATAACGTAGCATGAATTTAGGAAGCTTAGAAAATGAATAAGCATGAATTTAAGACAACAACTGAATTCAATTGAATTTCATGGAGAGAAACAAGATAAATAATAGAGGGCAAACTAAAGCGCGAAGGTATGAGATGTTTGAGGCCGTAAATAAATAAAAAAATCTCTATCTTATCTGCATCTTGGAGATTTCGTCGTAGTATGTCAGCGAGATAATTTAGAATGGGTTTCTCATTTATATATAGCCAGAACCTGAAGACCTTAAGGAAAAACTACGAGAGAGAGAGAGAGAGGATGGAGGGGTAGACAGAGGCATGGCGGGAGAAAAGATCATCATCATCATCATATATATATATAAAGAGAGAGAGAGAGGGGGGACCAGTCAAGCAGCGGCACGAACCCAAACTGCATCTCATCTAAATTGATTTGCTCCCTAAGTAGTTGGGCTATGACCCTCTCCGTGACTCTCATTACCTGATCGAACAGCTTGATACCTGTGTAATTATTTGTATCTAAAGCGTCACCTTTACCTTTGTAGCAGTTGACTATGGTGCTGCTACACCAGTCTTTGGGTATGACTCTTTCATGTATCACCTGGTTAACAATACGGGTGACTAGGCTATAGCTGACACTGCCAGATATTTTGAGCATCTCTGCAGTGATTGCTGATGGGGCGGGGGCCTTCCCTGTCTTCATACTCTTAATTGCTTTATCTACCATGGTACTGTCTACTCGGATAGCTGGTCCCTCAGTTGGGTCGACATTTGGCAGACTCTCTTTCTCCCATTCATTCTCTTTATTGAGCAAACTTTCGTAGTGGCATCTCCAGACCTCTTTCTTTGCAGCCTCGTTTAGTGCAAGCGTACCATCATCCATGTGAACATATTTCTCTCTCATGACATCACGATTCTCTCTCACACACTGTCTTGCAACACAAAATACCTCAAGTCTTTGGTCCTCACGGCGCAGAACATTGGCAAACTTTTTCTTATCTGCTTCCCCTCTGGCTAAATAAATCTGTCGCCTAGCTTCCCTTCTGGCAGTCTGATACAATTCCCTGCTACCACCATTCTTCCAGTCCTTCCAGGCTTGTTATATGAAATTAATGAAGATCAAGGGAATGGAGATTTGCACATCTATATTTTATCATACAGTTATTTACACTGTTCTTTGCTTGAACCTACACATGTTTCACCTTCAAACTACTGCACACTGTTAAGTGTACATCTTTGTATTGTCAGTGCAGCTTCTTCAGGGTCCATTTTTGACTGCTATGTTGAGATTGTCATCATTTTCTCTACAGAAACTAAGCAGTCCCTATAAGGAGATTCAGATTTACCAAGTGAGGATAATAATCGAGTCTAGTGAATTTTCACTAACTTGAGTATCACCAACATTCGTTGTGGCTAGCTGGCATTGAGAACTGATGTAAGAGTTAAACTTGGTAACCCCAGGATTATATATCCCTTGAAACCATATTTGGAAATGTATATATATATATTGCAAGTAAGGGAGCAAACCACTCCCACTCCAGTGTGGCAAGACCAGTAGACCAGCTGCTTTTGGTTGTGTACCCATCCTTAGTACTGGATGCTTGCCTGCTATATGTATATGTATATATATATATATATATATATATATATATATATATGATATGTTGATTTCGTACACTGGTGATCTAAATGAATAGGAATGCTGAGTAAGTGCCTATAATTGGTCGTCTGTTAGGTTCCATGTTCACAGCTGATGCTAGAGCTAGGCATTCATATTAGGCTTCCATGTTAGCAGGTATACATTAGAGGAAAAGGACATCAAAAAATGAAGACAGGACAAGTATCTCTAGACATTTATAAAAAATTTATTAGGGTAAGGATAATTTGAAGTCTTACAACTGTTTCTGGGATATCCGTCTGTACACTGGGTATTCCATCATCAGAGACAAAGTGAGTATGTATAAAAGTTCTAGATAGGGAAATTCACAGTTTATAAGGAATAAAATAGAAGAATAAAGAGTAAAAGTACAAGAATACAGACAGTTCATCTTTTTCCAGAGGGTTTGGAGGTTGGTCTGTACTTCTGTGAAGGTATAGGTCCTTATACTTAATCCCAGGTAAATGCAGGCAGAATTTTGGCAGTATTTTGAATGATACGTTCATGTTGAAGTATTAGCTAGTGTGCAAATGGTCTGCATGGATATATAGAGTGAGAAAGACAAGATAGACAGATGTGGGTTGTGAGTGAGAGAGAGAAAAAAGAGAGAAAACAGGAATGGAATAGGTGCAAGAAAGAATGAATGAGATCGAAAGTAAAGTAAAATCAAAATAAAAAATAAAGAATAAAAAGAATAAAGATAGAGATAAGGTGCCAGTATTATTCTTCTTAAGGGTCGGTTCAGAGTGAGAGGTCAGGCATTAAAGGTAAAGTGGAGGAGGAAGGTATCTATGTCTATTGATTAAATAGGTTAGGTGTGGTAGGGATAGCTAAAAATAGATGCCTAGCTTAAGCGGGTATACGTAGAATAAAACTACAATTAAATGGATAAAGGATACAAATCAAAGTTTAAAGTTAAATGCTAAATTAAAAATTGAGAATTTAAAAGTTAAAAATTTAAGGAATAAAGCTAGCTAGCTTCTAAAATACTTACATTGATAGAGAAGAAAGGAAAAAGAATGGAATAAAGGAAAAGGAAAGGGGAAAATGAAAAGAAAGGAAAAATGTACATATAATGTATAGGTGCAGCAGCGGTTGTGTGGTAAGTAGCTCCGGATTCAGTCCTACTGCATGGTACCTTGGGCAAGTATCTTCTGCTATAGCCTCAGGCCAACCAAAGCCTTGTGAGTGGATTTGATAGACGGAAACTGAAAGAAGCCCATTGTGTATATATATATATATATATATATATATATATATATATATGTATGTATTTATGTGTGGTGTATGTTTGTGTGTCTGTGTTTGTCCCCCAACATCGCTTGACAACCAATGCTGGTGTGCTTACATCCTCGTAAATTAGCGGTTTGGCAAAACAAACCAATAGAATAAGTACTAGGCTTACAAAGAATAAGTTCTGGAGTCAATTTGCTCAACTAAAGGCAATGCTCCAGCATGGACGCAGTCAAATGACTGAAACAATTAAAAGAATAAAAGAATATTGTAACGACCATGGAAGCATTTAGGCAGGTGTTATGTGTGTTTATTGTGTGGATTTATGGAAGAATCTAAAGATGCAAAAGAACTTATGCTTACGTGTAGAAAATGCTTCATGTTGTTTATTGAGTAATTGCAGAGAATTATGAATTAATATTTGGAGGGCTTCTTTCAGGTAGGGTCCACATGTGGAGTGCTGGCCTTGCTATACGACGCCAGAGTCTATTATGGTCCAAGATATCCTATATAATACTTTCCTATATATCAGGTGGGGAATGTGGTTGGCTAGGGATGTGGATTTACTATGTTCTTCATATTTAAATGAGTTTAGATGTGCAGAATATCTCTGTTTAAAACTGATAGTAGACTCGATGTGGTAGCTAGTAGAATTATGTAATATGTTGCAGACAATGCATTTATACACTACGTTAAACCTTCTGTAGTGGGTTTGCAGCGGGCATTCGGTCCTGAATTGGCAGTTGCAGCTATCTGTCCTACATGGGTTAGGGTTAGGGAAGATGTTGTATTATCTATGGACAAATTAAAGTTAAGGGTGGTATTAGGACATTGGCTCATATCATTATTATTGCTGTTATTATTATTATTACTACTATTATTAGTAGTAGTAGTGACAGTAGTAGTGGTATTAGTAATAGTAGTAGTATTAGTAGTAGTGGTAGGACTGGTCGTATTAGAGTTATTAGTGTTAGTAGTAGCAGTGCTATTAGTATTCATTTTAGCCATAGTCCAACCTTCCTCAGAAGCGGCGATGTTCCGCATCCTGGTTTGTGCTGGTCATAGTGCTAGGGTTATGGGTGTGGTTTATGTTATCATGTTCAGTGTTTACACTGTATTGACCTATGTTATGATTATATATATTTAGCTAGGCATCTGTTTTTAGCTATCCCTACTGACCACTGATCACACCTAACCTATTTAATCAATAGACATAAATACCTTCCTCCTCCACTATACCAAAACCTTTAATACCTGACCTCTCACCTTAAACCAACACTTAAGAAGTATAATACTGGTACTTTATCTCCATCTTTATTCTTTTTATTCTTTATTTTTTATTTTGATTTTACTTTACTTTCAATCTCATTCATTCTTTCCTGCACCTATCCCATTCCTGTCTTCTCTCTTTTTTCTCTCCCTCTTTTTCTTTTCTCTCTTTCTCCTTTCTCTATCCACTCACTCACAACCCACTTCTGTCTGTCTTGATGTCTAAAGACGGTGCTCCAACATGGACACAGTCAAATGATTGAAAGAAAAGAAAAGAATGAAAGAATACTGCCATGTATGTTAATAAATTAATTTTATATCCTTACCAACTCTTCATTCTTCTTCTTTAATCATATTTATACTTATAATAATCCCATATATATTGAAGAGATATTCCTCAATGGTGTTGGTGATTAAACCAATGAAATTTCAGATATAATAATCCCTTATGAGGATACGATATCCTCGCATGGACTGTATGAATATATATATGTATGTATATATATATCTATATCTATCTATCTGTCTGTCTGTCTACATACTTACATACATACATACATACATACATACATACATACATACAGAGTGTGATGGATAAATTGTCGCCATTTTATATTTTTAATTTCACGCATGTGCATTGTTTGTTTGTGATTTTGTTGACTACATAGTATAGTAAGGATAGTTGGAGACTGTCTGTGAGAAAAGCAGCACCATGATGCATTTCCCTTTGCCAGAAGTTAGGAAACAACATGCTTGGTATTCACCTTGGGAGCTCCAGTATGAACATTTCAGAGTGTTTGGGAGTCAGTCTGAGGACAGTGCAATCTGAGGACATGTACGAAGAATGATAAAAATCAAATATCCAGTCTACATCTACATCTAACATCTAGTCACCCAACTCCTTAGATTGCAACCCCCTTGATTATATGTGGGCAGCAGTTGAGTGAGAGACCAACAAAACTCCTTGTAACACCAAAGATGAACTGAAGGCAAGGATTATGACAGCATTCACCAATTTAAACAAGGAGAACATCCAGAAGAGTTGCAGGAGATTCCGAAGTCGTCTGAAGGCTGTGTTTGAAGCCAATGGTGATTTTATTGAATAAATTTACTCTTTAGTATTTCAAGATACATTTATGTAATTTTGGTAAATATATCTGTTTAAATGAGATGTCAGTGTTATTTTCATTTTTGTGTAATTGACAAAAGTTTATTCATTGCACCCTGTATGTACCATAAAAACCCATGTAATTTATGCACTTTTTTCCACAATAATAAAAATAAACTTTAGTGGATGCGTATCATATTGTATCTTATTTTAATTTATTTTATTAAACCTTTTTTGATGACCTTCAAAAAATTCTTCACACTGATGAGAATGATAATGCATAAATTTAATTATAATTACTATGATTATAATTCTTTTCTTACATATCTGTATTGTCCTTTGAAACGCGCATATGTATTGAATCCTATTTTGTATAAAATGTATTTTGATGCAACATCTTTTTCTCCTCCATTTTTCTATAATTGTTTATGGTATATTTATACTTGTAACGATATTTTTCAACTTGTATTTATGTATATGTATTTATATATATATTTGTTTTGCAAGATTTTTGATGTGAAATCGTGTGTTGAAACAGATGTTGTTGTACTTGGGGATGGTCATATTGCCAGTTTAGCCAATAAAAACACACGCACTATATATTTGGTGTTAATTTGCTTCAGCTTTATATTACATTAATCTTAATCTTATTTCGGCCAGAGTTCTTTCGTCACACTTCTGTGACCTCATCAGTGGTCCTTTGTTTCCTTCTTTCTTATGTGTGTCTCACCTTGCTAACTATCAGCCATTTTGTATTTTGTATTCCTATTGTATGTGTCTACGCATGCGTGTCCTTCAATGTGTCTATGTCTTTTGTAAGTGCATGTGTGTGTATGGGGAGTGTCTGTATCACCTATATTCTCTGTTAATACGTGTTTGTTTGTATTTGTTCTTATTTATTTATTTGTTCATGTGTGTGTGTGTGTTTTTTGTTTGTTTGTTTGTTTGTTTTTTATCTACTGTGTGTTTTTTTTTTGTGTTAAATTACATTTTGTTAACGTATGTAGTATTTAATTCCATTTGTTTATCTATGTATTGTATTATATTTTGTTCATATTATTATTGGTTTATGGGTAACATGTCACATGTGGTTTGTGGTTTGTTAGTGGTGTGTGTTAGTGTTCCATTCTAGTTTCCTATTCAGGCTAGGTTTCTCTTCTATTATGTGTGTAGCTTCAGTAATTTGTCTAAGTGCTGCATCACTGCTATGTGTAGATAAGATTTTAATTTCTATGTTGTTGATTGAGCCTCTATGTTCTTGCTCAGCGTGCTGGTACAGAACTGATGAGCTCTTCCCTTCCTTAAGTTCCCTCCAATGTTCGTTTGCCCGCTCCCCTATGCTCCTTGCTGTTTCGCCTACATATGTCATTGTCTTATTTCTGCATCGTCCCTCTGTACATCTTATACTATAGACCACATTTCTGGTTTTGCAGTTCGTTTGTGGGCTAAATCTACATACGATACAGTTCCTATCAGTGCAGGGGGTTCTACTAAAAGGGTATGTTCTACTGATAAGGGATTTAATAGGGTTGCCTGGCCTTTCAACAACCTTAATTCTTAGCTTAAGTTTGTCTAGGGCCCTTCCAAAGCGGTACGCCAGTTCGCCTCTAGGGGTGGTGTCGACGAACATGACACTCTGGTACTTGTGGCTATCGTACCATGAGCTTGCCTTCCCTATTTTCTTCTTAGTCCTTTCTATGGTGTTCCATGATTTGCTCCTATAGAGCTATGAAGAAGTTTGAAACAATCAAACGCAACGATAGGAATGGGATTTGCCCACTCTATGTCATGTTAAAAAAATAATCCACAGATGCGGTCCAATTGATTTGTTTGTTGATCTAAAGTTTTCTCCATTTTCTGATTATTAGTATATATATATATATATATGTATGTATGTATGTATGTATGTATGTATGTATGTATGTAAGTGTATATGTATGTATGTATGTATGTAAGTGTATATGTATGTATGTATGTATGTAAGTGTATATGTATGTATGTATGTATGTATGTAAGTGTGTATGTATGTATGTATGTATGTATGTATGTAAGTGTATATGTATATATGTGTATGTATGGAAATTATGTATATATATGTATGTATGTATATATATGTATATATGTATATATATGTGTGTATATATGTATGTATATATGTGGGTATATATGTACGTATATATATATATGTGGGTATATATATTTGTATGTATATATACATATATATATATATGTATTTATCTATATATGTATATATATGAAAGGTTGCTGCCACTATGAAAGGTTGCTTAATAAAGAGAATGAATGGGAGGAAGAGAGTATGCTGAATGTCGACCCAACAGAGGGACCAGTTATCCTAATTGACAGTACCTTGGTAGATAAAGCGATCAAGAGTATGAAGATAGGGAAAGTCGCCGGCCCATCAGGAATCACTGCAGTGATGCTCAAAATATCTGGCAGTGTCAGTTATAGCCTAGTCACCCGTATAGTTAACCAGGTGATACACGAAAGAGTCATACTCAATGACTGGTGTAGCAGCACCATAGTCAACTGCTACAAAGGTAAAGGTGACGCTTTAGATACAAACAATTACAGAGTTATCAAGTTATTGGACCAGGTAATGAAGGTCACAGAGAGGGTCATAGCCCAACTAATTTGGGAGAGAGTCAGCTTAGATGAGATGCAGTTTGCCAGGGAAAAGCACCACTGATGCTATATTTCTGGAAAGACAGCTGCAGGAGAAATACCTAGCAAAAGATAAACCTCTGTACCTGGTTTTCGTTGACATGGAGAAAGCCTCTGACAGGATCCCCCGATCCCTTATCTGGTGGTCAATGAGGAAACTAGAGATAGATGAATGGTTAGTGAGAGCTGTGCGAGCCATGTACAGGGACACTGTCAGTAAAGTGAGGGTTGGCAATGAGTACAGTGAAGAATTCCGAGTAGAGGTAGGGGTCCACCAAGATTCAGTCCTCAGCCCCCTCCTATTTATCGTAGTCTTCCAGGCAATAACACAGGAATTCAAGACAGGTTGCCCCTGGGAGCTCCTCTATGCTGATGACCTTGCTCTAATTGCTGAATCACTATCAGAACTAGAGGAGAAGTTTCAGGTGTGGAAGCAAGGACTAGAATCGAAGGGCCTTAGAGTGAACCTAGCTAAAACAAAAGTCCTAATAAGTAGAAAGGTAGACAATCCACAAACCCCTTCAGGTAGTTGGCCCTACTCGATCTGTAGAAGAGGTGTAGGTAGAAACTCTATGAAGATGTACCCAGTGTAAGCTATGGACACATAAGAGGTGCAGCAATATCAAAGGAAGGCTAACTAGGAAGATAATTTTTCTATGTTGCAGATGCTCAGGAGCAATAAACACTGGAAATATGCAGAGAACAACTTCTGCCACATTCCAGGGGGAAAAGCTAGAAGTAGTTGATAGCTTCCATTACCTAGGTGACCAAGTCAGTATCAGGGGAGGGTGCGCTGAAAGTGTAGCTGCTAGAATAAGAATAGCCTGGGCGAAGTTCAGAGAGCTCTTACCTCTGCTGGTGACAAAGGGTCTCTTGCTCAAAGTAAAAGGCAGACGGTATGACGCATGTGTACGAACAGCCATGCTACATGGCAGTGAAGCATGGGCCGTGACTGTTGAGGACATGCGTAAGCTCATAAGAAATGAAGCCAGTATGTTCCGATGGATGTGTAATGTCAGTGTGCATACTCGACAAAGTGTACGTACCTTGAGAGAAAAGTTGGACCTAAGAAGCATCAGTTGTGGTGTGCAAGAGAGACGATTGTGCTGGTATGGTCATTTGGAAAGAATGGATGAGGATAGATGTGTGAAAAAGTGCCACAGCCTTGCGGTTGACGATACCTGTGGAAGAGGTAGACCCAGGAAGACCTGGGATGAGGTGGTGAAGCACGACCTTCGAACATTAGGCCTCACTGAGGCAATGACTAGTGACTGGGACCTTTGGAAATATGCTGTGTGTGAGAAGACCCAGCAAGACAAGTGAGACCATAATTCGTGGCCTTTGCCAAGGGTGTAGCCAGCCCACTTATGCGTACCTTTCCTTCTTTGGACACAAAACCCTGCTTGCAAAGTCCTGTTGAGGCAAGTGAAATTGAAATCGAGAATTGAACGAAATTCGTTGACTGGCACCCATGCCAACCTCTCCTTCATTGGACACTAAACTCAGCATGCGAAGACCTGTTGGGGAAAGTGAGATCGAAACTGAACCAAATTCGATGACTGGCACCCATACCAGTGGAGGGATAACTGCACCATCTGAGCAGGATCACTGCCAGAGCAGCTGTCTGGCTTCCATTCCGGTGGCATGTAAAAAGCACCATTTGAGCACGATCAACATCCAGCTACGCCTTACTGGCACTTGTGCCGGTTTGGACTGACTCCTGTGCAGGTGGCACGTAAAAAAAACACCATTTGAGCGAGGCCGTTGCCAGTACCACTGGACTGGCCTTCATGCCGGTGGCACATAAAAAGCACCCACTACACTCTCGGAGTGGTTGGCGTTAGGAGGGCATCCAGCTGTAGGAACTCTGCCAGATCAGATTGGACTCTGGTGTAGCCACCTGGTTCGCCAGTCTCCAGTCATATCGTCACATATATACATATATACATATATATATATATATATATATATATATATATATATATATATATATATATATATATATATATACACATATATATATATATATATATATATATATACATATATATATATATATATATGTTGTTGTACTTGGGGATGGTCATATTGCCAGTTTAGCCAATAAAAACACGCGCACTGTATATTTGGTGTTAATTTGCTTCAGCTTTATATTACATTATATTATATTACATTAATCCTATTTCGGCCAGAGTTCTTTCGTCACACTTCTGTGACCTCATCAGTGGTCCTTTGCTTTCTTCTTTCTTATGTGTGTCTCACCTTGCTAACTATCAGCCATTTTGTATTTTGTATTCCTATTGTATGTGTCTACGCATTCGTATCCTTCAATGTGTCTATGTTTTTGTGAGTGCATGTGTGTGTATGGGGAGTGCCTGTATTATCTATATCCTCTGTTGATACATGTTCGTTTGTTTTTGTTTTTATTTATTTATTTGTTCATGTGTTTATATCTACTCTTTTTTTTGTATTTAATTAAATTTTGTTAACGTATGTAGTATTTAATTCCATTTGTTTATCTATGTATTGTATTATATTTTGTTCATATTGTTATTGGTTTATGGGGAATGTATTGTCATATGTTGTGGTTTGTGGTTTGTTAGGGGTGTGTGTTAGTGTTCCATTCTAGTTTCCTATTCAGGCTAGGTTTATCCTCTATTATGTGTGTAGCTTCTGTAATTTGTCTAAGTGCTGTGTCTCTGCTATGTGTGGATAAGATTTTAACTTCTATGTTGTTGAGTGAGCCTCTATGTTCTTGCTCAGCGTGCTGGTACAGAACTGATGAGCTCTTCCCTTCCTTAAGTTCCCTCCAATGTTCATTTGCCCACTCCCCTATGCTCATTGCTGTTTCACCTACATATGTCGTTGTCTTATTACTGCATCGTCCCTCTGTACATCTTATACTATAGACCACATTTCTGGTTTTACAGTTCTTTTGTGGGCTAAATCTACATATGGTACAGTTCCTATCAGTGCAGGGGTTTCTACTAAAAGGGTATGTTCTACTGATAAGGGATTTGATAGGGTTGCCTGGCCTTTCAACAACCTTAATTCTTAGCTTAAGTTTGTCTAGGGCCCTTCTAAAGCGGTACGCCAGTTTGCCTCTAGGGGTGGTTTCGACGAACATGACGCTCTGGTATTTGTGGCTATCATACCATGAGCTGGCCTTCCCTATTTTCTTCTTAACCGTTTCATTGGTGTTCCATGATTTGCTCCTATAGAGTGGGCAAATCCCATTCCTATCGTTACTTTTGATTTTTTCAAACTTCTTCATAGCTCCTTTGTATACCCTGATCCTTTCTTTATGGCTGTAACCTGAGAACTGCATGCGATGAACGAAATGTTGTATATATCTCTTTAATTCTGTAGGGTTGCACATGCAGGAGACATTTCGCATTACTCTGACGAGGTCTGCCATCAATATATTGAATTTGGCATTGTCCGCAATAGCCGAGTTCCAGTGGATCAGGTATTTGGAGGCCATAGGTTTTGTATAGTGTGAATGGAGGATTCGGGTTTTATTATTCTTAGTTTCTAGCCAGAGTTCAGTATCTAATACAGGTAATCTATGGTTAGGGTGTTTAGTAGGGTAGTCTATCGTAACTTTAATACTCTGGTGGATGGAGTTAGCTATTTGCTGGATGCTCTCCATAGTCTTAGTTTCTATTTCTATCTCAAGAGTACTCTCTTGTGGGGGTGTCTTTACTACTAAGTTGATATCATCGACATATCAAGAGTACATATTCACCAGTATGGAGTTCTGTGTCAGGCGTTCCTTAAGCCTTCTGTCCCACCATTCCATGAAGAGATTGGCCACATCACCGGCGATACTAACACCGATGGCTGCCCCCTCGTCCTGGGCGTATAATTTGTTGTTAAATTTAAATGTGTGGCCTTTTAGGGTAACCTTTATACTAGCTCCTAGCGCATGTGCGATCATTTTCTTTACCTGATGGATATTAGTGGGGGTCCGTATGGCTCTGGTCCAACCACTCCATCTCTCTATAGGAGTCTTCCTAGCCATTGAGATAATTGTGGGTGGTCTACCTCTTAAATGTCTACTAGGGCAGAAATCATATATATATATATATATATATATATATATATATATATATATATGTCTATATATGTATGTCTATATATGTATATATATATGTATATATATTTGAAGAGATTCGTTATAGGTATAAGAATATGCCATAAGCAAGTATAAAAAAGAGGAGAAAAGATGTGGAAACAGAAATTGATTTATTATAAAACTGTATTCAATGCATATGTATGTTTCAAAAAACAATGTGTAAATGTAAGAAAAAATTTAAATCATAGTGATTATAATTATAATTGAAAATAAAAAATTAAAATTAAGATTAAAAATAAAATTCAGAATTGAACTTATGCATTGTCATTCTCATCAGTGAGGAATCCTTTGAAGGACATCAAAAAAGTTTAAAAAGATGAAGTAAAATGATATAAAAATAAAATAAAATAAAAATAAAATAAGATACAATAAGAGAACACAGATGGGGCAATAACGGAAATCGGTGATCAAAGACAGTGTAGGCTGGTGTGTTAAACAGAATTTCTTTACTCAAAAAATTTGCCTGGGGTAGGGGAGGCAATTAAAAAAAAATACATATATTTTCTCTCTCTATTGTAAATTAATTAATATATATTTTTCTCCTTCATATCATCATTTTTTTTTTCAATTTCCTCCTACCCTGTCTTTGATTGCTGTCTCTCTACATATATATGTATGTTTATATGTATATATATATATATATATATGTTAATACGTATACATATTATATGTATGAGTATATATATATATATATATATATATATATATATATATATATATGTATATCAAACAATAAGCAACACGGATTTCAAAAGTGATTGCAGTACGCACGTTTCATACTACTTCAATTTATTTAAGTAATGTGGGCATTACCTTAAATGCAATATGAAGAGCAATCTTCAGCTGCACGAAAATGCAGAAAAAAGACATATTATAAATGTGGCAACATATTAAATCCAAGTGGGAGAGAGCATACATAAAATCCAAATGTGAGGAAGAATATATAAGTCCATCTTGACATAGCGGGGGGGGGGGGGGGGGGTCTATCAGGCTAGTAATTGATTCTAGACAAAAGTTTTAACTGTCTCAGAATTCTATTGTTTCTTATCTAGTGGTGATAGCAAAGGGACAATTACTTCTAAAGAGAGGGAAGGTGTAAGCAGTATGCATGGACAAGGCTATAAAAGTATTAGAATCTAGAGGTTTCACTGGTCATAGTAGTATCAGGTCATTTTATTACTATCAAAATGTTGAGGAATTATAGCCCTAGGTATATGGGTCAAATAGGTTTTTTACTTTTAGTCTGAATAGAGTAACAGTATAGTGGTACAGACAACAACAGAACTCTAACTAATGTTTACACAATAAGAGGTATGTTAATAAAATAAATGAGATGTAATTATCTTCCACAAAAATCATGAAATAATGTCAATATTGAATTCAGGGGCTCTGGATAGGGTGTAAAATTTAAGGATATTAAGTATATAGTGATCATGAACACTATTTTGAATTATCTTTAAAAAACTTATTAGCTGACGATAAGATAATGATACTATTTAGGAGACACATAGGTAAGCTTTATTTATATATTGTGAATAAAAGATAAAAATTATTATCGGATTTATATTAGTTTATAATTATGTGTTTACTAATGTTTAAGGGACTGAGAAAAGAAAGGATGTTAGGAAATAACAAGGATAATCAATACAGGAATCTGATGATTGATTTAAGTAGATTAGATGTTAAGGATAGAGATCAGGAATATATGTTGTAAAGTTTCAATTACCAAAATAAATATGTGCTAATTGATAGTTCTAGATGACCATAATAGAAGTAAAGTACTATAAATTTTGATAACTTTAGTTATTTAAATAAAAGTCCTATTTTTTAAAAAATTTAAAATTGCGAGTAGAGCAATGCACACATGATACCCTAAGGTCTAATCTATTATTGATTAGATTAGGATTGTTCCTAATTTTAAAAATTTCATATATCTCCATAGAACACAATTCACATCCATATCTATTATTTCTATAAGGTTGAGCTTTTCTTATAATTTCCCATTTAAGGCTAAAATTAATACTATTATCTTTTAACTCCCAAATTTTACTTGCCAAAGTCGTACTATTTGCCTTATGTCTAAGTCTAAATGAAGATTTATGGTTATATATTCTCTGTTTCAGGTTAATACTACATCCTATATAAATATAATTCTCTGTTCTAGTACTAATGATGCATCTGTACACTACGTTGCGGGTACAACAAAATCCAAATAAAGGACAATGGGACTTTTTTCTACAGTTGCACATGGTGGGGGTTATCAACTCCACCTATATTATTTCTAATATCTCTATTATTATTATTATTACAATTATTTACACTAATATCATTTATCAATTCTTCAATTCTATTATTAGGTATATATTGGCTATTACCATCATTATTTAATTCATATCTTGATGTGCTATTAGTTGGACTTATTCTTTCCACATTTGGCATATTGATATTATATGAATTATGTCTTTGATCACTATTACTTCTGTTGGAGTTGGGCCTATCATCAACTTCAGTTAAAACTGTAACGTCATTACTGATATATTCTAATTGTTGGTTGAAATTAAGGTTTATAGGAATAAGTATATTGCTACTATCTTCATAATTTCTTTCGCTATTGTTATTTTCACTTCTATTTGTATAATTATTGGTAGCATCATTATTGGTATTAGATGGATTATTATTTGCATTCATATGGCCACTATTTGTAATTTCATTAATTCTAGCTGACTTGATGTTTTTTTGTTTAACCTAGCTATGATTGTACCTACATTAGGAAGGGTAGAGTAAGAAATTCTGATTTTATGACAAGAGAAGATTTTACTTGAAGTATGAAGACCGGGAAAGCCCCCGGCCCATCAGGAATCACTGCAGAGATGCTCAAAATATCTGGCAGTGTTGGCTATAGCCTAGTCACCCGTATTACGAACCAGGTGATACACGAAGGAGTCATACCCTATGACTGGTGTAGCAGCATCATAGTCAACTGCTACAAAGGTAAAGGGGACGCTTTAGATACAAATAATTACAGAGGCATCAAGCTGTTAGATCACGTTATGAAAGTTACAGAGAGGGTCATAGCCCAACTAATTAGGGAGCGAATCAATTTAGATGAGATGTAGTTTGGGTTCGTGCCAGGTAAAAGCACTACTGATGCCTTATTTCTAGTGAGACAGTTGCAAGAGAAATACCTAGCTAAGGATAAACCTCTGTACCTGGCTTTCGTTGACATGGAGAAAGCCTTTGACAGGGTCCCCCGATCCCTTATCTGGTGGTCAATGAGGAAACTTGGGATAGAAGAATGGCTAGTGAGAGCTGTGCGAGCCATGTACAGAGATGCTGCCAGTAAGGTGAGGGTTGGAAATGAGTACAGCAATGAATTCCGGGTAGAGGTAGGGGTCCACCAAGGTTCCGTCCTCAGCCCCCTATTATTTACCATAGTCCTCCAGGCAATCACAGAGGAGTTCAAGACAGGTTGCCCCTGGGAGCTCCTCTATGCTGATGACCTTGCCCTAATTGCGGAGTCACTATCAGAACTAGAGGAGAAGTTTCAGGTGTGGAAGCAAGGTCTAGAATTGAAGGGCCTTAGAGTCAACCTAGCTAAAACCAAAATCCTAATAAGTAGGAAGGTAGATAAAACACAAACCCCTTCAGGTAGATGGCCCTGCTCAGTATGTAGAAAAGGAGTAGGTAGTAACTCTATAAGATGTACCCGGTGCAAGCTATGGACACATAAGAGGTGCAGCAACATCAAAGGCAGGTTAACTAGCAAGTTAGTTTTTGTTTGTGGCAGATGTTCAGGTGCAATAAAGACTGCAAACAAACAGGAAACAACTTCTATCTCATTCCAGGGTGAAAAACTAGAGGTAGTCGATAGCTTCCGCTATCTGGGCGACCAAGTTAGTAGTGGGGGTGGGTGCGCTGAAAGTGTAGCTGCTAGAATAAGAATAGCCTGGGCAAAGTTTAGAGAGCTCTTACCCCTGCTGGCGACAAAGGGACTCTCACTCAGAGTAAAAGGCAGACTGTATGACGCATGCGTACGAACAACCATGCTACATGGCAGTGAAACATGGGCTGTAACTGCTGAGGACATACGTAAGCTCGCAAGGAATGAAGCCAGTATGCTCCGTTGGATGTGTAATGTCAATGTGAATACCCATCAGAGTGTAAGTATCTTGAGAGAAAAGCTGAACATTAGAAGCATCAGTTGTGGCGTGCAAGAGAGACGATTGCGCTGGTATGGACATGTGGTGAGAATGGAGGAGGATAGCTGCGTGAAAAAGTGCCACACCCTAACAGTTGAGGGAACCCGTGGAAGAGGTAGGCCCAGGAAGACCTGGGCTGAGGTGGTGAGGCAAGACCTTCGTACATTGGGCCTCACCGAGGCGATGACTACGGACCGAGACCTTTGGAAATGGGCTGTGCGTGAGAAGACCCGGCAAGCCAAGTAAGATCGTTGCCAGTGCCCCTGGACTGGTTCTTGTGCGGGTGGCACATGAGATGCACCATTTTGAGCGTGGCCGTTGCCAGTACCGCCTGACTGGCTCCTGTAGGATTTTCGAGCGAGATCGTTGCCAGTGCCCCTGGACTGGCTTGTGCGGGTGGCACATAAAAGACACCATTTCGAGCGTGGCCGTTTTCGTGCGGGTGACACGTAAAAGCACCCACTACACTCTCTGAGTGGTTGGCGTTAGGAAGGGCATCCAGCTGTAGAAACTCTGCCAAATCAGACTGGAGCCTGGTGTTGCCATCCGGTTTCACCAGTCCTCAGTCAAATCGTCCAACCCATGCTAGCATGGAAAGCGGACGTTAAACGATGATGATGATGATGTGGGAAGAAGGGAAATTTTTTTGTAAAATATTCATGAATTTTTTATAAATATTTGTGGATATAGCACAGTTGAAGGGTATATTTAACCAGATAGAATTTTTATTTTTTCTCTTAAATTTATTGCGTGGGTGGGTATGGGGTGTGCTATGATTACTATTATTTTCCAGTACAATATTATTATTGTGATTAGTAGTTCTTTTAGTTGTGGGATGTTTACTATTTTTGTTATTTGATTCAACATTACTGTCTACTAACATAGGTTTATTATTAGTGTTAGTATATAGTTTACTATTAAGTTTACTATTAAAATGCACTTTATTACTTTTCTTATTAGTTAGATTTTTAGGTAAATAGGGTTGTTTTTTATTTGGTCCATTGTTGTTACTATTTAAGTTATTAGGTCTGTTATAACACCTATGATTATTATTATTACTATTATCATTATTATTGTTGTTATTGTTGCCATGTGCACTACTATCACTATTATTATTATTATTATTATTATTATTATTATTATTATTATTATCTGTATCAAGAAGAGATGTTCTACCAGGGTTAAGGAAAGCAATTTTTTTAGTATATCCAGCTTTAGACAAGGCCATATTATAGTAGCTAGAATTAGAATTAAATATATCAATGTTGGAAGATAATTTAGTAATTCTTTCAGAAATATTATTAACTAAAGAATTTAATACATTAGGTGGATGATTGGATAATCTACTTACATATCTAGTAGTTTCATTTTCTTTTCTATATGGGTGGTATAATCTAGTTTCTATGTTGAGAGTGGTATCTAAAAAATTTACAATTTTATTACCATATTCATAAGTAAAGTTTAAGTTAAAACTTTAAAAAAATTTCCCAATTTTCTTTCTTATTCTCTCAATGAATGATTTGCTATTACTAGGGATGATGAATAAAGCATCATCTCTATATAGACCACCTTTTAGTTCAGGGATTTCTTTGTTTAAGCAATATAAAAGGTAAGTCCCTACTAGGTTTGTAACCTCAGCCGAATCGCTCGATCCCATTGGTATTTATATGTATATGTATATATATATTTATATGTATATATATTTTTTATGTATGTATTTATATATATGTATTTATATATATGTATATATATATATATATATGTATATATGCATGTATATATATATATATGTATGTATATGTTTGTATGTATGTATGTACATATATATTTATATGTGTATATATGTATGTATATATATATATATATATGTATCTGTGTGTGCATATATATATATATATATGTATGTGTGTATATATGTCTATGTATGGATGTGTATATATATATGTGTGTGTGTGTCTGTGTGTGTGTGTATATATATATATATATATATATATATATATATATATATATATATATATATGTATGTATATGTATAGATATGGAAACACAGTGAAAGGGGTATAGTGAACTTCCAGTGAGTAGTGGAATATCCAATGTTTCGGATTCAATCCTTCACTAGGGGACAGAGAAAAAGAGAAGAAAAGGAGAAAAAAGTCAAACAGAGTTTACATCCTCTCAACTAGAAAAACTGGCTGCAACTGATAATGGATGCAGAATAACACGGGCTGCTACTGTAAAACAGAAGTTATAGGAGAGGGCATGCAGAAAGGAGAAGGAAAAGGGTAATGGAGAGAGTAGAGGTTAGTAACTATGGGAATGTTGCAGAGAGAGTGTGGAAGGAGGATTAAAAAATGTAAAAAGCATTAAGCGGAGGTGAAAGGATGAATGGAAAAACGTTCATTCATACCCATTAGGGACATAGTGCCAAGATCAAATATGAGATGTTGCTCCTTTTGTTTCCTAGAGAAGTGGGATTTGTGGTGCAAGGTCATACCACACACTGATAAATCTGCAATAGAATGATTTACAGTGTTGAAGTGGGTGGCAACAGGTTGGTCTGGCATATGAAGCATTATGCCTCTGATGTTTTCGTGAAAACGATCCCCAAGGCGTTGCCCTGTTTCTCCAACATAAAGAGCATCACAGAGTTTGCATACAATGCAATATATGAGATTCGTAGAAGTGCAACAGAAGTGGTGTGTTATATGATATTGCTTCTTGGGTCCCACGTTGATGGTATTATTGTTGATGTAGGGGCATGTGTCACATCATCAGTGAGAACATTTAAAGGTTCCTGGTTGTGTGGAGCTGGGAAGCTTCTAACAAGGAGATTTCTAAGACTCCTGTCTTTTGTAAAAGACAGGTGAGGTGGTGTGGAAAAGATAGGGGCAGTTGTTGGGTTTGAAAGAATAATGCGAAAGTTGTGGGTGAGTTTGTGCTTCAGAGGGAGGATGGACGGGTGGTTGGTGAGAAAGAGTGGGATATGGTTGGTGGGAAGTGCATGAAGATGGTAAAAGAGCTGTAGTGCGGTTGATGGCTTGGGCTCAGTGGAGTACCGTGTCGACAACATATGGAGGATACCCTCAATTTAGAAAAAACTGTTGCATTATTTTGCAATGGGATTCAAAATCTGAATTGATGCTGCAAAGTCTTCAAAGGTGAAGAAATTGAGAGAAAGGTATAGCAGATTTAATGTGTTTGGGATGAGAGGAAGAGTGGTGGAGGTAGGAGTGAGAGCCAGTAAGTTTATAGTAGACAGAGGTGGGTATTGTGTATTTTGACAGAGATGTCAAGAAAGCAACCAGAAGTATCAGATATGGTGTGGGTGAATTCCAAGGCTGGGTGAAAGGTGTTAAAAGAAACAAAATTGTTGAGCTATTGTCTGTTAAGGCTTGTGGCACCAATGCAGTCATCAATGTAATGACCATAAAGCTCTGGGATGGGTCCCTATATATATGTATATATGTGAGTGTGTGTATATATATATATATATATATATATACACACACACACGTTTATATGCATGTATGTGTTTATATGTGTGTGTGTGTGTGTGTGTGTGTGTGTGTGTGTGTGTATGTGTGCATATATATATGTGTGTATATATATATATATATATATGTGTGTTTATATATATGTATGCATCTATGTGTTTATATATGTATGTGTGTTTATGTATGTATGTGTATATATGTTTTGCAAACAGCTTGTACATGCAAGGGCTACCAGTCGAGAGGTCCACATACCGGAAGCCAGCAAGTGTATGGGGTCATCAGGAGATGCGTGCTGTTTTGGGGCCTACTTCTCGACGGCATCAATGATACGAGGCCCTGCTTACTAGATCAGCTGGTTATCAAATAAAGCTCAATATTCTTCTATCCATCGCACATCATCTCTTTTTAACCAAATCCTGTGGCTAGCCTTTTCCACTGTAGTTTGGATATCGGTCATAGTGATATTTACTTTATGACGAGTTAGGCCTAATGCTAGCAACAGTCATCTCACACTGTGTCCAACAAACCTGCTACATCCAATTTTGATTGGAAAATGCTCTGCTTTCCTGCCTGCATCATCACATTCTTCGAGGAGGTTCTCTTAACGGTCAATCTTTCAAGCTCGAGCGGCGTCTATGTTGTCTTCATGAGGAACCGTTAACCCAACTAGATTCACAACTTTCTTTTTTTTACACCACATTAAAATGTCCGGTTTTTTTTCTAAATTGGATGGGAAAAAGTCCCTGGCATCCTAGTAAATCTGCAGTCACCTCCCAATCGCTGTTCTACCTTTCATCACTCGCAAGAACTTTGTTGTTGTTCTTCTTGAAATGGATCCACTATCCTGAGCACACAAAGGTAACAAAATCTTTAGTTGGTACTTTCAACGGTTTTTTTCACTGTTGAGATCAATTTGGTTCTTTATCGTATTGAAGATAAACTTAAGGACCAGGTTGTGTCTCCATGTATATCTATTCAATGCTAGTGAACAGTTGGAAAGAAAATGTTTCAGTGTTCTGACCTTTCCACATTTGCATATATCATTCTCTGAGACATTCTATCTTACTAGATTTGCAGGTGACGGCAAAACATCATAGGATGAACGAATCAGAAAACTTAGCCAAGATGTCGTCCACTCTCGTATCTCATTCCAACTTATTTTTCTCTCAATAACATGTTCCTCCCATCTCACCATCTGTCCTTGTTGAATGCATTGGATCAAATGAAGCTCTCTTCTCTCTGCTTCCCTCGTTTTGATGCTGTTGCTAACAACAGATCTGTGTTCACTTCGCATCATACTTGCAAACGGTCTGAACCGATCTGCGCCAAAATCAGGTCCCTTCTAATGAATTTGCGTTGCACCCACCATATCTTGGTGTGTAAGAGAAGACAGGCTGTCATCAGTCTCTGCTTCTGCTTTCCATTTCCTGACTGGTTTCACATATGATGGATTACGCCTGATTTCCATGTCCTTTGACTCTCTCAGCATCATCACTGTTTGTACCTTTCCCAGTTTATAAATTTCAACTATTGACACCAGTGGTAACTACAAGCCTCTTTTACAATAAAGAGCTGAACTGTTCAATATCTGAGGTAGGCCTAACCACTTTCTAACAAACACATTACATTTTTATTCAATGATTTGAACTTGTGAAAATGCTACCTTGTATATTAAAAGTGGCCATGAAAGTCGCAGATACAAGCCGAACTGTAAACACCAAATTTTATATTTACTTGGTAACTTTGAGTTATCAGTTGCTGATAATCCCACTTTGGCTTGTTTCATAATTTCCATTCTACGACTCCTATCTGACAATGTTCCAGTATATACTCACCCCAAGCTCTCAATGGGTTCTTCTTTGACTATTGGAATGCTTTCTTCAGCTATTCGAAACTTAACTTTTTTCTGCACTCCCTTAATAAATGTCAAACTACATGACTTTTTTGTTCTAAACCACATCCTTGACCAGCTCACAAGTTCATCTAGTCTCAAGAGGTCACTCTGCATGATTTGCTTGTCTGTTGATAGAAGTGTCATGTCATCCATGAAGGCTTTCTTAGGCGATTATGCATGGGTGATTTGTTCCGAAAAATGCATGACTTTCAAAATCATCTACATGACTAAGATAAACCACGTGACAGATATTGTGCAGCCAGCAGCAATGCCAATCTCCAATCGGTGCCAATCTGTTGTAAAATATCCAGCTGTAAACCTCATCTTGAAACTGTCATAATATATCCTCATTAATTTGGTAACTTTGTCTGGAATGTGGAAGTGGTCCATGGCTCTTATGTTCGTGTGGCACTGAGCCATATGCATTAGCTAGTTCAAGCCAAACCACGTTCAGACTTCTCTTGTTCTGTTTGGCATCCTAGATCACTTTCCAAATCGAAAAACAGTGTTCAATGCATCCAGGGATTCCGGCCTTTTGAACAGATTCATCAACATATCCATTACTCTGTAAATATGTCACTGTTCTCCTTGAGAGAATTCCCATAAAGATCTTGCCTTCCACATTCAATAAGGATATCAGCTTAAATTGTTTTATAGTCTTTTCATTGACCTCCTTCAGCAGGTATATGCCTTCTGCCTTACACCAATCTTCAACTAGAGTCTCTTTGCACCACAGATGTCAGAGTAGGACAAAGAGCTTCTTTTGTAGATGATTGCAATATTTGTATACTTTATATGAGATGCTATCACCTCCTGGGGCACTCTTTGCTCTAGCTTTTCTTACGAAACCATTCACCTCTTTCTCCCTGATGTCCCCAATTTGAAATTTGATATCAGGTTCTAAGAGATACTTTAGCCCATTTTGAGGTGGTAATGGCTGGTTACAGTGCAAATGACTGTAAGTTTCTTTGATATGAGCATCCAATTCTCCTTTCATGCACGATAAAGTGCCACTCTTTGGTTCAGTGAACAGCTTCTTAGTAACCTCATATGAGTCCTTCAGAAACTGCCCCTTAGTCCTTTTACTTTCCTTTTATTGCTCATATTGGTGGATATGTCATTGCACATAATGGTATTTCCTTTTCAAATCGTCGTACAGCAGCGTGAGGCCAGGTTTTTCATCTTCCACAGCATATTTCCATTGCTTTCTTAGGCTGGTCTTTTCCTTCCTCAACTGTTTCATTTTCCTGATCCTCCTGCTTGGTTCACACTTTCCTTTCGCTAATCAGATACTATCTTTCACTCCAAGTAATTCCTTTCCTGTATCGTATATTTAGCTTGTTAACTTTGACAGTTTCTCCACTGTAGAACCTGTCATTTTATAAAGAGCTTGACATACCTTGTTTTCAAACCCTTTATATTTTCCTTTCTGATTAGCAACAGGCCATAGAACCTTTGGTTTCTTCCAAGTACTATCTGATGCACCAGTTTCACAACCTGCAGTTTCCTGTTAGGAAGAGGTCTTTACTGTAGCATTTATTTATCTGCTGTGGTTTGAGTCTAGGGATGATTTGCCTCATGTTTTATGATAAGATGATCCACACTACTCTGTCCTCTTCTTACAAGTCTTTCCCTGATGTATCTTCAAGCCTGTCTCGGTTGCAAAGTTCCTACAGCACAGCTTGCATCCAAAGTTGTTTGCACTTCATTCACTGTTCGAATGAATAACCATATTCCTGTCCAGTGTCATTTCCGTATTAACTGGGTTTGATTGATTCTCAACTCCCCCCTCTTGGTCAATCATGGGGCTGTCATTCTTATTGGTATTTGTTACAACATGTTACAATGGTGAGGATTGTAAGACTGCAACCTCCGCCAGTCTTTCCTGGTGTTGATAGTCTTTCCCATTGTCCGCTTGTCTTTCCAAGCAGTCCTCTTGTCTTTCCAAGATGCCTAACCGTCTTTCCAGTCTGTCAGTGGTTACCTACCACAAGGTTTTAGATGTTTTGCAAACAATTTGCACATGCAAGTGCTACTAGTCGAAAACTCTGCATACCAGAAGCCAACAAATGTATGGGGTCATCAGGAGAGATGTGCGCTGTTTCAGGGCCTGCCTGTCGATAGCATCAATGCGCATTGCCCCCCCCCCCCCTCACTGATATGAGGCCCTGCTTGCTAGATCATATATATATGTGTATGTATGTATCCCGGAGACATAGTGCAAGACCTGGGTATTTACAGGAGTAATGATGCATTACGTGCCCCACCAGCATGAGTGCCCATCAGGCGGTACTGTCATCAGCCATGACAATGACTTCACTTGGCTCAAAAGTCTTCGCAAGCACAGTTTATTGCCCAATAATTGAAGGGTAATCTTAAATGGGCTGGTTATGCTGCACTGGCATAGGCAACAGTTACGGTCTCACTTGGCTTCCTGGGACTTCTCAAGCACAGCATATCTCCAAAGGTCTCGGTTTCTTATTATTGCCTCCGTGATGCCCAACATTCAAAGGTCGTACTTCACTACCTCATCCCAGGTCTTCCTGGGACTACCTCTTCCACAGGTTCCCTCTGCTGCTAGAATGTGACACTTTTTCACACAGCTGTCCTCATCCATATGTAACACATGACCATACCAGCGCAGTCGTCTCTCTTGCACACCACATCTGATACTTATGTCCAACTTTTCTCTCAGGGTGCTTACACTCTGTTGTGTATGCACACTGACATTACACATCCAGCAAAGCATACTGGCTTCATTCCTTGCAAGCTTATGCATGTCCTCAGCAATCACGGCCCATGTTTCACTGCCATGAAGCATGGCTGTTCGCACACATGTATCATACAGTCTACCTTTTACTCTGAGCAAGAGGCCTTTTGTCACCAGCAGAGGTAGGAGCTCTCTGAATTTCGCCCAGGCTATTCTTATTCTAGCAGCTACACTCGCAGAGCATCCACTCCTGCTACTGACTTGGTCACCTAGGTAATAAAAGCTATCAACTGCTTATAGTTTATCCCCCTGGAATGTGATGGAAGATGTTTTCTGCACCTTTTTCAATGTTTATTGCCCCTGAGTATTTGCCACACATAAACACCATCTTCCCAGTTAGCCTTCCTTTGATATTACTGCACCTCTTATGTGTCCATAGATTACACTGGGTGCATCTTATAGAGTTTCTACCTACGCCTTTTATACATATCAAGCAGGGCCATCTACCTGAAGCGATTTGTGGTTTGTCTATCTTCCTACTTATTAAAACTTTGGTTTTTGCTAGATTGACTCTAAGGCCCTTCAATTCTAGACCTTGCTTCCACACTTGAAACTTCTCCTCTAGTTCTAATAGTGACTCAGCAATTAGAGCAAGATCATCAGCATAGAGAAGCTGCCAGGGGCGTCCTGTCTTGAATTCCTCTGTTATTGCCTGGAAGACTATGATGAATAAGAGGTTACTGAGGATTGATCCTTGGTAGACCCCTACCCCTACCCAGAATTCTTCACTATACTCACTGCCAACCCTCACCTTACTGACAGCATCCCTGTATATGGCTCGCACAGCTCTCACTAACCAGTCATATATCCCTAGTTTTCACATTAATGACCAGATAAGCGATTGGGGAACACTGTCAAAGGCTTTCTCCATGTCAACGAAAGCCAGGTACAGAGGTTTATCCTTGGCTAGGTATTTCTCCTGCAGCTGTCTTACCAGAAATATAGCACAGTGGTGCTTTTCCCTGGCATAAATCCAAACTGCATCTCTCTAAACTGACTCCCTAATTAGTTGAGCTGTGACTGTCTCCATGACCTTCATTACCTGATCCAACAACTTGATACCTCTGTAATTATTCATATCTAATGCATCACCTTTATCTTTGTAGCAGTTGACTATGGTGTTGCTACGCCAATCATTGGGTATGATTTCTTCATGTATCACCTGATTGACTATACAGGTGACTAGACTATAGTTGACACACCGCCAGATATTTTAAGCATCGCTGCAGTGATTCCTGATGGGCTGGGGGCTTTCCCTGTCTTCATACCCTTAATTGCTTTATCTACCATGGTACTGTCAATTCGGATAGCTGGACCCTCTGTTGGGACGACATTTGGCAGACTCTCTTTCTCCTATTCATTCTCTTTATTGAGCAAACTTTCGTAGTGGCGTCTCCACCTGCAGCCTCATTTAGTGCAAGTGTACCATCATCCATGCGAACACATTTCTCTCCCACGACATCACGATTCTCTTTCACACACTGTCTTGCAACATGAAATACTTCAAGTCTTTGGTCCTCATGACGCAGAACATTGGTAAATTTTTTCTTATCTGCTTCCCCTCTGGTTAAGTAAACTTGTCTCCTAGCTTCCCTTTTGGCAATCTGATACAATTCCCTGCTACCACCCTTCTTCCAGTCCTTCCATGCCTGTTTCCCTAATGGCTCTGTCAACTACATTGTTCTACCACCATGTTACCTTGGGTTGAGAGGGGACTTTGCACCATCCACAGATCTGGTCAGAAGCCTTCAACAGGTTGTCCCATAGAAACCTCCAGTTGTCTTCCACATCATCAAAAGCTTCGAGTAATACATCTCTAAATTTCTGTCCATTCACAGGATCCTTAAGCTTCCAGACCCTTCTCTTCCATGCTGGTCATCTTCTGGGCATCCATTTATCCCTGATCCTGAAGTCACTAACTATGTTGTGGGGGTGCATTCTTCAACTGGGAAGGTTTTGGCATTTATATATATATATATATATATATATATATATATATATATATATATACACACATAAGCATATATACACATATCAATACACACACGCACCGTCCCGTCAATGGCACATGTGCCCAGCATCGCCTTCCTAGCACTTGTGCCGGATGGCACGTGTAAAGACATTCGAGCGAGATCGTTGCCAGTGCTGCCGAACTGGCTCCTGTGCAGGTGGCACGTAAAATACACCATTTTGAGCGTGGCCATTGCCAGTACCGCCTGACTGGCCTTCGTGCCAGTGGCACGTAAAAGCACCCACTACACTCTCGGAGTGGTTAGCGTTAGGAAGGGCATCCAGCTGTAGAAACTCCAGCCATAGAAACTCTGCCAGATCAGATTGGAGCCTGGTGTAGCCATCTGGTTTCACCAGTCCTCAGTCAAATCGTCCAACCCATGTTAGCATGGAAAGCGGACGTTAAACAACGATGATGATGATGACATGTAAATATGCTTATACTATTTATCATTCATCACCCCTAAGAAGAAAGTGACATAAATCCCTTTAGATCAGTTAAATTTGATTGGTTAGTGGAATTTTAAATATTTTTCAAACTCGATAGCGTTTCTAGAGAATTTAAATTGGTCTAACTGTTTATTTAAAGTATTATGTCTGCATAAGTTTGTGTTTCATTATTGATTTTAAGCTAGAAGGATGTAAAGGGATAGAGAATTGTGTAAGAATTTTTTGCTGGTATGAATGTTTAAAATTATATTTATATTTATATATTTATATAATTATAATTTGGTATAGATTTGGTTGTCAAAGCAAAACAAATAATGGTAATTGAATAATAATTAATTAATCTACATAAATTTGGTTACCAATGCAATCAAAAAGAAAGTAGTTAAATAATAATAAAATAATAGTCAGACATTTATAATATTGTCAAGTGTGTTTGCTTAAATATTATTAAAAAGTTTTTAAAAAAAGATGTGTTTAGTTGTTAGAAGGGTAGATAAATGGGAGAATACACGTATAAGCGCATGAGTGTGCACACATACAAACACATGTGCATAAACATAAGTTCAAATGAATAATTGAACAGATAATTAGTTAAATGGTAACATATTGATTTGAATAGCATATATGTATGTAAATACATATACAGGGTGCATAAGATATTTGAGCACAAATTTCTGTTTATATAAAAAAAACAGATATATAATAACAGATAACTTTATTTATTAAAAAATGCTATTCTGATAGAAATAAATCTTCTTTTCTATAATGTTATTCAACTGCTTCTATATTAAATCTAAGTCATCTACATGCTCGAATCAACTGGTCCTGGTTCATTTTGGACATTACTCTGACTATGGCAGCTTTCAAAGAATCTTTGGTGTTATGGATGTGGTCATTGACCTCTATCTCTCAACGCTCCACATGTAATAGTCCAATGGATTGAGATCTGGGGATTTAGGAGGCCAAATGTTAAGAGTTATGTGATCATAAAAATTTTCAGCCATCCATTCTTGTTACTAGAGCCATGTGTGATAGTTCAGAGTGTTACTGAAGCACATATGGCCTTCCATTGTATACACTGTCTATCCAGGGCTTAACAATTATTTCCAACACCTCAATGTAGGCAGCAGAATTAACTCTAAGGCCTTGTGGAAAGATGTAAGGAGGCATCACATGTCCTTCATTGCTGACAACCCCTAAAACCATGACAGTTTCAGGAAATTTTGTATGTATAACACTTGGAAATTGGGAACATCTGTCATTTCTTCTGTTGACTTTTTGATCTTGGTGGAAGTTTTTCTCATTAGAGAAAAACCAAATCAGATCTTCTTCTTCTGGATAAGCAAAAGCTATCCCATGGACACTATTAATTTGTGTAATTTAAAAAGGATTATCACCTGTTTCAAAGATAGGGCTCCACAGATATGGCTAATTTTAGGCCTAATTAGGCAAGATTTCAATCAATTCACTCACTGACCATTCAAATGGTCATATTTCCTAAAATATTCATCTAAATTTCACAAATGAAGTATCAATAGGTTTTTTTTTTGGATGCTCTCCAAGAAAAAGCACAGTAGAAGTTAGATTTAAATATTTTCAAAAATTCATAGTGATACATTTATTATATACTCAGTAAACTCTCTCCTGTTCTTCATTTAGTTATTTTCAAATCTCTTCTCTGTTTTAACTTATATGCAAACTACTCTTCATTGGTGGAATATAGTAATTATTCTGTTTTCTCTGTATTCATTTGAACTAGTCTTTTTTTAAAATTGATGATTTTTTGACCTGTCAAGGACTGTCAATTTGCCAAGTTTATATACTAAATCAAAGAAGGTCATTGGACATCTCAGTTAGATACAATCTCCACCTACTGTATTACCTGGATGGAAAATTCTTGACGTTTATAAATCTGATCTACGCAACTCCACCTCTATATGAATATATGTTTCTTGGAAACTTTGAAAATCTACTACAATAACTTTAGGGTCTGATGAAAATAGCAGAGGGCTAACTGTTTTAGGTATATTTACACCATTTGTCTACAGCAAGAAGTTTTCTCCATGACAAAACACAGTGAATGGCTTGCTTACAAGTTTGAATGTGCCACTAGCATATTCGAATTGGCAATAACATCGCATTTATACACATCACTGCTTAGTGCTCTCACCCTGTGACATCTGATTGTTCAAAGAAGACTTCAAAAGTAGCTAGTAGTGACTTCTCTCAAAAATCAACAAGATTGAGTGCCTTTAGAAAAAGGGTTTAGCCCTCAAGGATATTCATGCTGACATGCTTGCTACATAAGGGATGATACACCAGCTTTGTCAGCAGTGCAAAAGTGGGCAGCTGAATTTATGCATGAGGAAGGAGAGTTTTGAAGATAACCCAAGGTCTGGATGTCCTGCAACTGTCACCACCAAAGAAAACATTGATCATGTTCACCACATGATGATGGATGACAGGCAATTGACTATAAATCAAATAGCCAATGCTATTAGTATATCCTGTCTTGACATGATGAAGGTTTTTGCTCAGTGGGTGTCATGTCTTCAGACACTTGTTGAAAGTGCACCAAGCTGATCACATCGCAGGAAAATCTGACGTTGTTTGAAGCAGATCCAGCTGTTTCCTTTAAACATTTCCTCACCAGCATGAGTGAGTTCATTACTTTGAGCAAGAGACAATGAGACAATCCATGTGGTGGAAACCCCTCCTCACCATCTCCAAAGAAGATTGTTGTTTCATCTGCAGAAAAGGTGATGGCCTAAGTTTTTTGAGATGCAAAAGGCATTTTTTATTGAATATCATCAAAAGTGCCACACCATCAGTGGGGAGTATTATATCAACTTGCTGAAGCAGTTATGAAAGGCTATCAAAACCAAATGCTCTGGAAAATTGATGAAAGGGGTCTTGTTTCATCAGGACCATGCTCCAGCACAGAAGTCCTAGGTTTCAATGCCCACTGTGCATGACTATGGCTTTGAACTGGTTGATCACTCTCCCTATTCTACTGATTTGGCGTCATCTAACTAACATCTGTTCTCCAACATGAAAAAACACCTGGCTGGGAACAAGTATTGCAGTGATGATGATGTCATGTCTGCTGATGATGACTTTTTTGACCAACAGATTGAAAGCTTTTTCACCTGTGGGACCCAAGCACTGCAACACTTGATAGAAGAAGTGTGTGGATTGCAAGGGGAACTATATTGGAAAATAAACTACACTTGGTCATGAACTTAGAACTTTTCAGACAACTCTTGTATACACAAATATTGTTTTATAAACAATGACTTGATACCTATGACAACTTGAGTTTTGTGTTACAAATGAAGATAGATGAACTGCTTCGTGTATTACTTGGTAATTCTTTTGTTGTCAAAGTTTAATCACTCTTGATAAGTATTCTTGTCCCACAACTACTTCCTTTTTCAATTATGCCAACTCACTAGCAAAAACTATGTACCACATCTGTCAAACTTTTTTAGTAGTCTACTGCTTTCACATCGTTAGTATCAATGCTGATAAATACATTCAAACATGAAAAATCTTCATCTTTTGTGTATCTACCAAAAATTTTCTTGCATGTAATTATACAGACTACCTTTGCAAACTTTTAATTTTTAACATTGTTGTTTCCTCGGTCCAAAGAGGTTTTCCATACCTGTGTTAACTTCTAATGCCAATTTCTCTACTGCTTCTACTTCTTTCTTTCTTTCTTTCTTCAAAACAGTCATATTTGTTTATTCTGCAACTGTCTAACTTAGTTGATTTCCAACAACAAAATTTATACCTAAAATAGTAACTAAACAGTTGTCTCTAGATACTGTTGTTTTGCTAAACAATTTCAATTTCATAGCCTGATTGAACATATTAATCTCAGCTGTTAACATGTGTAAAATATTGCATTTTTATTTGTTAATTAGAAATAAAATAACACTGAAATTAATGTAAATATTTATTACTTCAAGAATATTTTTATGGAAAAATATTCTAACAATTATTTCTTGAGTATGTACTTCTGTTGCAATGGAAGTTTAACAATTGCCAACTGATTCATTTTATGGTAGATTGAAATACTTCAGGCTGAAGTGACTGCTCTGAAAACTCTGGTCCTTACATCAACACCCAGCACACCCAACAAACATCTGCACCCACAGATTGATACAACTAGTAACAAAAAAAAAGAAAGCAGTCGGCCATTTTGGAAAACACATCGTCGTTCAACCAGCCACCATGAGTTTACAAAGGAGACACGGGGAGAAACTGATGAAGGAGAAAATGGACACACCACTCAGGTTAGATATTTTTTGTTTTTCTTATCATCATTATCATCCTTTAACATCTGTCTCCCATGCTGGCATGGGTTGGACAGTTCAACAGGAGCTGACAAGACAGAGCACTGCACCAAACTCCACTGTCTTTTGGCATGGTTTTTGCAGCTGGATGCCCTCCCTAACACCGACCACTTTACAAAATGGACTGGGTGCTTCTCACATGGCACCAGCACTAACAAGGTTTGTTTTGGCAGGGTTTTTAAGGCTGGATGCCCTTCCTAATACCAACCAGTTTACAGAGTGGGCTGGGTGCTTTTTTACATGTTACCAGCACTGGCAAAGTTTGCTTTGGCATGGATTTTAAAGCTGGATACCCTTCAAAATGCCATCCACTTTACAGAGTGAACTGGGTGCTTTTTTTACATTGCACCAGCACCGGCGAGGTCACCAAATAGCTTGCAAGACAAAGACCCTCTGAGAAGTGAGGAGTGTATTGGTGGAGGTGGCTTTGTGTTAGGTGATGAAAGGTTAGAGTGTGACTGAGGGACGAAAGCAGGTGTCTCGCTGCAGAGGAGATACATGGTTATTCCAGTCAGCAGGAAAGAGAGCGTGAGTGAGAATGAGAGAGAGCAAGAATGATAATGGCAATGTGCCAAAGCATACTCTCAAGGTATGGAGATGAGAATATAAATGGGATAGTAAAGTGTTGCTGAGAGTGCATGTGTAGGGAACTCATATGAATGTGCAAAGGTGAGGAATGTGGGATGCAGTGACTGGTGAACCCTGGGTATATAGAGAGGAGACACAGATGTTATGTCAAGGGTGTTCTTCCTGTATTTGTTGAAAATTACAAAATAACTTAGGATAGATTAACATAGTTGCTTGACTTTTATCATAACCAGAAAGTTTATTTGTATACAATTGGTATTTCATCATTGTCATCTTTTTAGTGTTTACTTTTCCATAGTTATGTGACTCTGAAGGAATTCATTGGGGTAGATTTTCTACAGCCAAATGCTCTTCCTGTTGCCAACCCTCATCTATTTCCAAGTAAGATAATATTTCCCTCTATGTGTTTGTCACAAAAGATTGGAAACAAACATCTTCACTTGTATGATGGTGATACTCATTTACAACCATCACATGTTGTCAAGGCAAGGGTACAAACACACCCACACATACCTACATACAAACAAGCATACTTACATATATATGTGTGTATATGTATGTATGTGTATGTGTAGTTTTATATATATATATATATATATATAATTAGAAAAATAGTAAAAAATGGCATACAGTAGAGACAGACAATAAGTGCTCAGACTGAACCAACTACCTAAATTCCAATGTTGAACAAAGGGACACTGAATCCAGGAAAATAAGTGTTGGCTGTAGGCAGCATACCAGTTGAGCTAATGAAAGTATCATAAAATGAAAGATGGACAAGTAGTTGCAGAAGACAACAAATCATTTATGAAGTAGTTATACAGAAATGAGAAATTAAATTGAATAACTGGAAAATCAAGAGTGTGAAAGTTCATAGTAATTCTTCATAGATAGGTATATATCCTGAAAGTTCATACTCTAATGTCACAGATGAAAGAGAGGAGAATTCATGTAGTCCTTCATGGTGGTTCATCCTGGATAGATACGCAAGTCTTGGGTGTTACTACTTGAACCTCACAAATAATAGAGTGGAGGATGTGGGTAATCAATTACAAATATTTCTTTGGTATATATAACAGAAATGTTAGATATGTAACACCAACTCATAGAGGGAGATAGATTAATAGAGTTATATATACATATATATGAAGTATATTGATTTTAGCAAATGTATATGAATTAACACAAGTTTAAATTGTTTGGACAATTCAGAAAATAATGGGGTTTTAGCTATTGAAGTTCCTAATATATATATATATATATATATATATATAACAGAAATGTTAGATATGTAACACCAACTCATAGAGGGAGATAGATTAATAGAGTATGTATGAGTTAGAGGAAATACATAAAAAGTGCTAGAAGTGAGTTAGTCAGTTGAATGCCATGGAAAACTAGAAAAAGGAAGGAGGATGGAACTGAGGGATACAGAAGCAAAACTGTAGTAGTTTGCTCAAGATAAATAGGTGTCCGTAGGGTGAAGGTTAGCAGAATGTGCAGTTGAATTAAATATCAAAGGATTGGCCAGCTCCTGTCAAACCGTCCAGCCCATGCCAGCATGGAAAATGGATATTAAATGATGGTGATGAGTATAAAGGCAAGAAAGAAAAAGATAAAAATTGAAAGGAAGGCCTGTTTGGCTCCCCTTTGGATATAGGTCTGCCTGATTGTCTAGCTGTCAAAATGTGTGAAATCATCCAAGTGTACAAAAACATGATGACCTCAGTAGAACATTCAGATAAGGATGTAAAAATAGATGATTGCTGAAATTCATCTGGTTACAGGAAGAAGTTCAAAATAGTGATAGAAGTAAATGTACAATTAATTGACAAACTAATATATATAAGTATTAAACAGGGTTGTAATGACATAAACATGTATACTTATAATGTTTGGCAATAGAAAATGGTACAGATAAAATCTAAAAATTAGAAACCCCACCAAAGCAGGTAAGTGACTGAAAAATATGAGGAATACATAGATCTAACTCAAGCAGAACATATCTATAAAAGGTAAAAAAAAATTGTTTTCAAGAATTAGTGTCTGCAAAAAAATGATAGCTCCTTTTTGGCAGTTTAGAAGACAGTGGAAACTTCATCTTGAAATCTCAATGAATTCTTTGCATAGAGTTCTGCCTTCTTCATGCAGCCTTCCCATTTTAATAACAAACCAGGTAATATTGTAAAGGATTTTGTCTTTCTTAAAATGGTGGTTATAGTTAAATAATGGAGAGGAGGTTTTGCATTTTACACATGCAAATGATCTTAGATCAGATAAAAATTGTTTCTTAAAGACAATGTACCTATATAAATTTTTGTAGAATTCTATTGTCTATTATGTATGGCACAATTATATACTATATTCATGGGGCATCTTACATATATTCTACAGTTGCATTTCTTTTAATCTCTAATTAAACACAATTTATAGTTACTTCCATTATTATTCTAATTCTGTTCAATACTTATACTACTATATATATATATATATATATATATATATATATATATATATACCCCAGTATATATGTGTATATATATATATATATATATATATATATATATACACACCCCTGTATATATATATATATTAGTATATATTTGCATTTTTTCTCCCCACAATTTTTGAATTTTTCCTCCTCATGTCTTTATTGCCTTTCTCTCCCCCCCCCTCCTTTTTCCTTTTTTCTCCTTTCTCTCTCTTGTTTTTCAATCATGCCTGATTACAAACCTTTCCTCCTCCACCTTCACCACTGCCTAAAAAAAACACCTTTCCACACTTCTTTTCCACTGCTTTCAACCTTCTATTAACCTTTCCCTACTAATTTTCAAAAAAACACGCTTCTGCAACCATCTTTCATTTCTCAGTTGCTGCCTTCATCACCGCCTCATCCCTAAAGGTTTCCACTTCCATTTCCAGCCCACTTCCCACTCTGCTTCAACCATCCTACCCACACTCTGTACTACATCCTACTGCCTTATGCACGCCACCATTCGTTCTAATCTCTCCAAAATACACACCATCGACCACCTTCTCCCTCTGGCTTTTTCCATCTTCTTCTCCTCTCAGTCACCCTCCTACGCTAACACTATGTTACATAATTCATTTAAACCATCTCTTTCATCAATTTCTCGCTCACACCAAACAACGTAAACTCCACTCACTCCTTCATTCCATCACCGCTGATGCCACTGCCCCAACTCCTCCCCTACCCCTCTCCCTCCCTGATACACTTCCCCACCCTCACCAAACACCCCATCCCTCCCAACCCCCACTCACATACCCCTCATCCCCTCCCAGCTTTCCACCACTGCCACCACCCCTCCTACTTCTGTCCCATCCATCCCTTCTCCACTTCAGTCTGTTACCATTCCTCCAGATCTTCCTCTCTCTGAGGCGGAGCGCTCCCTCCTCAGTAGGGGTTTGTGCTTCATCCCCTCACTCCAGTAATGAATTTCGAACTGGTGCTGATATCCACAGCTTTGTGCACTGCGTTAGGTTATGTGCGCTTTTCCGCGAATCTCCACTTGCATCTAATGAGGAGGACTGCTTCACTGACCTGGGCCGCTGATCATCCCAGTGGACACTAGCTCCTAGCCAGTTCCAAGCAGTCGATATTTTTGTGGGCACCTGCCAGCATGCTGTGGACCAGTTTGAATTTTCCAAGTGTCCCCAACATCTGAACATCTCCCCAGCCGAACTCTCGGCCCTTCGATGTCTCCAATGTTCCACGGATCTCTACAAGGCAGAAGCTCTCTGCCATCTTCAAGACACCTCCTTCTACTGCCCTCTGCTCTCGAACCCCATGCTCAGCCACCAACAGACTGTGTCCTCCACTATCCATGACCTCATCTCCTCTTCCCATCTTCCCCCACTGCCTCTATCCTCATTGTCCGCATCCCTCACACCCCCACAATTTAGTTCCTCTCCAAAATCCACAAACCTAACAACCCTGGCCACGCCATCGTCTCTGCCTGCAACTGCCCCACCAAACTCATTTCCAGATATCGTGACCATGTCCTTGTCCCGTAGTGGCTTCCCTCTCTTCTCACATCCATGACACTAACCATGCTCTTTGCTTGTTCAACTCTTTCTCCTTCCCTCTTGGCCCCTCTAAACAGCTCTTCACTCTTGACATTAAGAATCTATACACGGTGGTCCCTCACCACGAAGGACTGTGGACTCCAACATTTCCTTGACCTTCGACCCAACCCCCAACCTGACTCATCCACACTCTTTCCTCTGGCCGAACTTGTCCTCTCAACTACTTCTCATTCGCGGGCGATTTTTACGAGAAGGTCTCGGGAGTGGCCATGGGAATGAGAATGGGCCCCAACTATGTGAACCTGTTCGTTGGCTACGTTGAGGCCCAAATATTCTCAAGTTTCACTGGTCCCACTCCTGAACTATATGGTTGTTATATTAATGACTGAATCAGTGCGACCTCACTCTCCCGTGAACGTTTAGACTCCTTCCTCTTTTTTGTCATATCTTTCCATCCTGCCCTCCAGTTCTCCTGCACTATTTCTAGCACCTCATTCACCTTTCTCTACATTTTGGTCAGCATTTATCACTCCATTCTCACCACCTCCATCCACTACAAACACACAGACTCACACTCATACCTCCCAACCTAAACACACTGAGCTCTCCATCCCCTATTCCCAATTCCTCTGTCTATGCAGGCTCTGCAGTGACAACCATGACTTTGAGATTCAGTCTCAACTCATGGTTTGCCACTTCATCCTATGTGGATATCCCCTCACCACTATCCCCACCTCCCTTGCTAGAGCACGTTCCATGGACTGTGCATCCTTTGTCTCCCCCTGCACCTGCCCAGCATTCACCCCTCCCCCGTTTCCCTTCACCTACCACCCGACCATCGTACCTCTCCAACACACCATTCTCCGAGCCTTCTGGCGACTCCAGTCCAACCCCTCCACTGCACAGATCTTCCCTAACCAATCCCTCCCCTCCTTCAAACGAGCCCACAACCTACGAGACCTCTTGGTCTACAGCTTCTTCCCTAACCCAACCTCCCAACCCAGCTCATTCCCCTGCTCCTGCTGCCGCATTTGCCCTTACCGCTAATGCTATATTTCTGGTAAGACATCTGCAGGAGAAATACCTAGCCAAAGATAAACCTCTGTACATAGCTTTCCTTGACATGGAGAAAGGCTTTGACAGGGTCCCCCAATCCCTTATCTTGTGGTCAATGAGGAAACTATGTATAGATGAATGGTTAGTGTGAGCTGTACAAGGCATGTACTGGGATGTTGTCAGTAAGGTAAAGGTTGGCAGTGAGTACAGTGAAGAATTCTGGGTAGAGGTAGGGGGCCAACAAGAATCAGTCCTCAGCCCCATCTTATTCATCATAGTCCTCCAGGCAATAACAAAGGAATTCAAGTCAGGCTGCCCCTGGGAGCTCCTCTATGCTGATGACGTTGCTCTAATAGTTAAGTCACTATCAGACCTAGAGGAGAAGTTTTAGATTTGGAAGCAAGAACTAGAATCGAAGGGCCTTAGAGTCAATCTAGCAAAAACCAAAGTCTTAATAGGTAGTAAGGCTGACAAACCACAAATCCCTTCAGGTAGATGGCCCTGCTCAGTCAGTAGAAAAGGCGTAGGTAGAAACTCCATAAGATGTACACAGTGTAAGCTATGGACTTATAAGAGGTGCAGCAATGTCAAAGGAAGGCTAACTGGGAAGATAGTTTTTATGTGTGGCAAATGATCAGGGCCAATAAACACTGAAAAAGGTGCAGAAAACATCTTCCATCACATTCCAGGGGGATAAACTATAAGCAGTTGATAGCTTTTGTTTACCTAGGTGACCAAGTCAGTAGCAGGAGTGGATGCTCTGCGAGTGTAGCTGCTAGAATAAGAATAGCCTGGGCAAAGATCAGAGAGCTCCTACCTCTGCTGGTGACAAAAGGCCTCTTGCTCAGAGTAAAAGGTAGACTGTATGACGCATGTGTGCAAACAGCCATGCTACATGGCACTGAAACATGGGCTGTAATTGCTGAGAATATGTGTGAGCTTGCAAGGAATGAAGCCAGTATCCTACGATGGATGTGTAATGTCAGTGTGCATACACAACAGAGTGTAAGTATCTTGAGAGAAAAGCTGAACATAAGAAGCATCAGGTGTGGAGTGCAAGGGAGACAACTGCGCTGGTACAGTCATGTATTGTGAATGGATGAGGACAGCTGTGTGAAAAAGTGTCAAACCCCAGCAGTTGAGGGAACCTGTGGAAGAGGTAGACCCAGGAAGACCTGGGTTGAGGTGGTGAAGCATGACCTTCGAACACTAGGCCTCTCCGAGGCAATGACAGGTGACTAAGACCTTTGAAGACATGCTGTGCTTAAGGAGACCTGGCAAACCAAGTGAGACCGTAACCGTGGCCTATGCCAGTGTTGCATAACCAGCCCATTTCAAAGTACCCTTCAATTATTGGGCAATAATCTCCACTTGTGAAGACATGTTGAGGCATGTGAAATCGTTGTCGTGGCCAATGACAGTACTGCCTGACTGGCACCCGTGCCAATGGAACACTCATGCCAGCAAGGGAAGCAAATGTTAAACGACGACGATGATGATGAGATATGTATATATATATATATATATATATATATATATATATATATATATATGCATGCATATATATATATATATATGCATATATATATATATATATATATATATATATATATATGCACTTATATGCATATATATATATACATATATATATATGCATATATATACATATGTGCATATATATGTATATATATATATATGTGCATATATATATGCATGTATATATATGCATATATATATATATATATATATATATATATATATGCATATATATATATATATATATATATATATATATATGCATATATATATATATATATATATGCATATATATATGCATATATATATGCATATATATATATATATATATATATATATATGCATATATATATATATATATATATATATGCATATATATATATATATATATATATATATGCATATATATATATATATATATGCATATATATATGCATATATATATGCATATATATATATATATATATATATATATATATATATATATATATATATATATATATATATATATATATATATATATATATATGCATATATATATATATATATATATGCATATATATATATATATATGCATATATATATATATATATGCATATATATATATATATATATGCATATATATATATATATATATGCATATATATATATATATATGCATATATATATATATATATGCATATATATATATATATATGCATATATATATATATATATATATGCATATATATATATATATATATATATATGCATATATATATATATATATATGCATATATATATATATATATGCATATATATATATATATATATATATATGCATATATATATGTATATATGCATATATATATATATATATATATATATGCATATATATATATATATATATATGCATATATATATATATATATGCATATATATATATATATATGCATATATATATATATATATGCATATATATATATATATATATGCATATATATATATATATATATATATGCATATATATATATATATATATATATGCATATATATATATATATATATATGCATATATATATATATATGCATATATATATATATATGCATATATATATATATATATATGCATATATATATATATATATATATATATGCATATATATATATATATATATATATATATATGCATATATATATATATATATATGCATATATATATATATATATATATATATATATGCATATATATATATATATATATATATATATATGCATATATATATATATATATATATATATGCATATATATATATATATATATATATGCATATATATATATATATATATATATGCATATATATATATATATATATATGCATATATATATATATATTTGCATATATATATATATATATATATATGCATATATATATATATATATATATGCATATATATATATGCATATATATATATATATATGCATATATATATATATATATATATATATATATGCATATATATATATATATATGCATATATATATA